>NW_027508819.1:2337500-2400000 GCF_051911475.1 Siphateles boraxobius | reverse complement strand
TTGCATGAAATCAATAAAAAAAAGGATTTTAAATACAGAAATGTCGGCTCTCTGAAAAGTATAATCATGCATATGTATATAGTTATATTAAATATATTAGTTTCATCGTTTATTTAGAATTTCTGAAATACACAAACTTTTGCATGATATTCACATTTTTCGAGTTTCACCTGTATTTCAAATAAATTCAGTTTTTTAAATTTTCTATTCATCAAAGAAACCTGGAAAATAAAATGTATCACAGTTTCCACAAACACATGAACTGTTTTCAACACTGATAATAATCATAAATGTTTCTTGAGCATCAAATCATCATATTATAGTGATTTCTGAAGGATCATGTGACACTGAAGACTGGAGTAATGATGCTGAAAATTCAGCTTTGATCACAGGAATAAATTACACTTTACTATATATTCACATAGAAAACGTCTCGGTTACGTATGTAACCCTAGTTCCCTGATAGGGAACGAGACGCTGCGTCAAACGCTGTGGGAACGCCTCTGCGTTGTGCGTCATGAAGCACGTATGGAATCAGCCCAATGGAGAGATGGAACGTCATAGGCGGGTGACGTCATCCACCAGGAAACTATAAAGCACCCCATAAACACAAGCGCAACAGCTTCTGATAGGCCTGAAGGAAGCGCTAGCGGGAATGACGGGAGTATGGTGGAATGACGCAGCGTCTCGTTCCCTATCAGGGAACTAGGGTTACATTTATAACCGAGACGTTCCCTTTCAAGGGAACTCAAGCTGCGTCAAACACTGTGGGAACGCTAATACCCACGTCGCCATAGGACCAAGTGACCGCCATGTGAGAACTAGCGCACAGAGGACGAGAGCACCTGTGCCCCAGGGGTAGAACTTAAATCTAGGTCGTAGAACTTAATGAAAGTATGCGGTGAAGACCATCCAGCCGCATCACAAACGTCACTGAGGGAAACTCCTGACAGTAAGGCTTTAGAAGCCGCCATACTCCTGGTAGAGTGGGCTCGTACAGCCAAAGGTGAAGGCTGACCAGCCGACTCATAGGCAAGTGAGATAGCCTCGACCACCCACTTGCTCATTCTCTGTTTAGACGCGGGACACCCCTTCTTGGGTGGCCCAAAGCACACAAATAGTTGTTCTGACTTCCTCCACAGGGCAGTTCTGTGGACATAGGCGTCTAACGCCCTAACAGGGCAGAGTAAATTAAGTTTCTCCTGGTCAGACGACAGAAATGGAGGATGACAAAAGGCCTGCAGAACTGTAGGTCTAACAACATTAGTAGGGACCTTGGGAACGTAACCTGGTCTAGGATGCAGAAAAGCCTTAACCATGCCAGGCGAAAATTCCAGGCACGAGGGTGAAACCGACAGGGCCTGTAAATCTCCGATTCTCTTTAGTGAGGAGATAGCAAGAAGAAAGATAGTCTTAAACGTGAGAAACTTCTCAGGAACTTCTTAGATAGGTTCAAGAGGAGCTAGGGAAAGACCTTCTAATACGATGGCCAGATCCCAGGCCGGCACCCTCGTACGAACTGCTGGCCTCAGCCTCAGTGTGCCACGAAGGAAACGTCTCGGGTTATGACTATAACCCTTGTTCCCTGAGAAGGGAACGAGACACTGCGTCGAGAATCGACTCTTTGGGGACGCTCCCTTAACGTGCGCCTCTGAAGTATGAATGAAACTATTCCAATCCTGATTGGTGTTGCGTCATGACGTAACATGTGACGGCATAACCGGATGCATAAAAGCGACGCCGGCACACACACACACTAGCCTAGCGATGAAGCAAGACGCTCTAAGGCCTCGAGGGGCGTGGCAGGACGACGCAGTGTCTCGTTCCCTTCTCAGGGAACAAGGGTTATAGTCATAACCCGAGACGTTCCCTTTCGAGGGAACTCAACACTGCGTCGAGAATCGACTCTTTGGGGAACGAATGCCCACTAGGCCACGCACCGAAGACAGGCCTGCCCAGGAGTGAAACTGATTCAGGCACTCAGCAGGACGAGAGCACACGTGCGCCAGGCGTACTGGGGAGGTGCAGACTATAGAACCTAATAAAAGTGTGTGGGGTAGCCCAACCGGCTGCCTCACAGATCTCCTGGAGGGGAACTCCCGAGAGGAGGGCCCTAGAGGACGCCATGCCTCTAGTAGAATGAGCCCTTATGGCCAGAGGTGAAGGCAAATTGCGCACCTCATAAGCCAAGGCAATAGCCTGCACAATCCAATTACTAATGGTTTGCTTGGATGCCGGGAGCCCTCTCCTAGGTGACCCGAAACACACTAACAGTTGGTCCGACCTCCTCCAAGAAGAGGACCTCTCAAGATAAATACTCAAAGCTCTGACGGGGCAGAGCAAATGAAGCTTCTCTTCTTCTGCCGACACATGAGGTGGAGGATGGAAAGCCTGAAGGGTCGTAGACCTAGCCGTATTAGCAGGCACTTTAGGCACATAGCCCGGTCTCGGGTGCAAAAAGGCCTTAACCTTGCCAGGGGCAAACTCCAAGCAAGCTGGTGTCACTGCCAGGGCTTGGAGATCTCCCACCCTCTTAAGAGAGGTGATGGCTAAGAGAAAGACCAATTTGTAGGTAAGGTCTTTAGGCGAAGCCGACTAAAGAGGTTCGAAGGGGGCCAGGGATAACCCTTCCAGAACCACTGCCAGGTCCCAGGCAGGAACCCTGGACCTGGTTGTCGGTCTCATCCTTCAAGTACCACGGAGAAAACGAATGACCAGCTTGTGCCTCCCCAGAGGCCCATCACTTAATGGCGCATGGAAAGCCGCAATGGCAGCCACGTACACCTTAAGCGTGGAAGGGGAGAGACCCGCAGAGAAACGATCTTGAAGAAACTCCAAAACTGAAGCCACCGGGCAGTTAACTGGGTCTAAATTATGTTCCCTTTCAAGGGAACTTCGAGCTGCGTCAAACGCTGCGGGAACGCCCCTGCGTTGTGCGTCATGAAGCACGTATGGAATCAGCCCAATGGAGAGATGAAACGTCATAGGCGGGTGACGTCATCGACCAGGAAACTATAAAGCACCCCAAAAACACAAGCGCATTAGCTTCTGTGCTTTCAGTCGCGCTACATGTGAATCTGTCCCTGTGTGATATTGTCTGTCTTACATACCCTGCACCACACAAACAATTTATCCCTATATATATATATATATTGAGAGATTATGGCGGACGAACAGCAGTTTAGAAAGTGTGTTCCTCCCTGCTCGCGTTATTTAACGAGCGGGGATACACATGATCTTTGTGTTGTTTGTTTGGGAGTTCAGCATGCCCAGTTTGCTCTCGAGGGAGCAGACTGTGAGGATTGCGAGCGTTTGCCGTTAAGGACGCTCCACTCCCGCCGATCGCTCTTTGAGGAGAGCGGTTCGGTGCGCGCTCCCCGCGGTTCGGGTCCCGCTTCTGCCGAGGCAGAGCGGCGGCGCTTATCGTGGGGATCGCAGATGGATCTCACAGCGGGGTTTGAGACGGGCTCTGCCTTATCTCTCCCTTCACCTGTGAGATCCAGTGCCTCAGTCCCGGGTTCGGAAGCACGCGCTGCGGTTTCTTCCGCTCGGGCTGAGGCACCAATGCTGCAGCTATCCAGTTCTGAGGAACTTGATGTTGTTAGTGTTGAGGGAGATGTGGAGGATTCGCCACCCCACACTCCTGAGAGTGATGAGCTTATGGAGGTGTTAACAAGAGCTGTTGAAAAACTTAATATTGAATGGCCAGTGACTAGACAGGAGTCTGTTTCTAAATCAAAGTTGGATGAGAGATTTTTGCCGTCACGTGTGCAGCCTCCACGCCGGTGCCTGCCGTTTTTCCATGATCTCCACACCGAGGTGTCGAAATCATGGAGAAAACCGGTGTCATATAGAGTGTTTAGTCCCCAGACTTCAACATACGCTAATATTATGGGAGCCAAGGCTCATGGTTATGGTGCTTTGCCTCGTGTGGAAGAGACGCTTGCGAGCCATCTCTCCCCCGAAGCAGCATCATCTTTTAAGGCACCGGCATTACCCACCAAGCCTTTAAGAAACACTTCGGCTTTGGTGGGTAAAGCATATTCGGCAGCAGGTCAGGCTGCGTCATGTCTGCATACTATGTCAATCTTGCAGGCATACCAGGCTGATCTGCTAAGGGACATGAGTGAGAGTGAGGAGGTCAGTACTGACGTAGTTCGCGAACTGCGTCAGGCTGCTGATTTATCCCTGCGTGCCACCAGAGAATCGGCCAAATTAATGGGTCGTTCTATGGCAGCTCTGGTGGCCGCAGAAAGACATTTGTGGTTAAATCAGACTAATATTAAAGAGAGAGAAAAAGCTTTTCTTTTAGATGCTCCTCTTTCTCCCATGGGGTTGTTTGGTGATGCTGTGAATTCAGTTATCGATAAATTCCAAGAAGAAAAGAAACAAACTGCAGCTTTTAAAAAGTTTCTTCCCCTTAAAGTTCATGTCCCTGGGGCTGCTGGGCGGGAGCAGCCCCGGCCGTCTTCGAGCTCATCACATAGAGCGCAGCAGAGGCAGAGTGTCGCGTCTCGTGCTCCCCCTGCTGGACAGTGGGCTCAGCCGCGACACTCTCAGCCGAAGCCTTCTCCCAGTAGAACTGATCTGAGGACAGTTATATTGGCTAAGAAGGCTTCGGCTAAGAAGAAGTCCTGACGCCAAGCCGTTCAGGATGCTGAGGGTGGTCCCCACCGAGGCGGAAAGGTGTTCACCTCTTTTTACGGTGCCCATTCCTCCTCGGTGCCCTCAGGGGCCCGTTCTGCCAACCCCGCCTTTATGCCGGGGCACAGACGATCCCAGCGAGCGCTTTCCCGAGGGACGCTCGCTCCCTCTGAGGAGGGTCTCAGAGCGGTCAGACCAGTTGTTCCCTGCCGGTGCGCCGTTACAGGGCGCTGCGTCTGCTGCTCAAGTTACACCAGAGGCCAGTCTCGAGAGGCTGGTACCCTTAGTAGAATTTCTGGCAGAGTGGAAAAGCCTTCCAAAAATATCTCATTGGGTCCTGCAGACAGTAGAAAAGGGTTATGCTATCCAGTTCAGGTGTCGTCCACCAAAATTCAGAGGGGTTCTGCACACAGTGGTGGGCCCCGAGCAGGCTCTGGTATTGGAACAAGAGGTGAAAACGCTCCTTCAAAAAGAGGCTATAGAACGGGTTCCTCCTCTCAGTTTGGAGTCAGGTTATTACAGCCGATATTTCATCGTTCCAAAGAAGGATGGGGGGTTGCGTCCAATTTTAGACCTGCGCATATTGAATCGCTCGGTAGGGAAGCTAAAATTCAAGATGCTCACTATCAAGCAGATCGTGTCTCAAATCAGGTCCGAGGACTGGTTTGTCACGATAGATCTGAAGGACGCATACTTCCATGTGTCCATCCTTCCACAACACAGGAAGTTCCTGAGGTTCGCCTTCGGGGGCGAGGCGTACCAGTACAGGGTTCTTCCGTTTGGCCTAGCTTTATCTCCCCGCACTTTCACGAAATGCATGGATGCAGCACTAGTGCCTCTGAGGCTTCAGGGCATTCGTATTCTCAATTACATCGACGATTGGTTGATTTTAGCTCAGACCGAGCAGATGGCGGTTCGGCATCGAGATGTCGTCCTCGCTCATATCAGAAAGTTGGGGTTGAGGCTGAACGCAAAGAAAAGTGTATTATCTCCTTCCCAGAAGACCACTTTTCTGGGTGTCGTTTGGGATTCGGTATCGATGCGGGCGCGACTCTCTCCGACCCGCATCGCTTCGATTCTCTCAGCTGTGAAACAAGTGAAGCTAGGCCAGCTACTCACTGTCAAGCAGTTTCAGAGACTGTTGGGTCTGATGGCAGCAGCGTCCAACGTTATACCTTGCGGCCTGTTGTACATGAGACCGCTACAGTGGTGGCTCAGGACCAAGGGATTCTCCCCGAGGGGAAATCCGCTCCGCACGTTCAAAGTCGCGCGGCGCTGCCTTCGTGCTCTGGTCATGTGGAGAGAAACTTGGTTCCTATCCAAAGGTCCTGTGCTGGGGGCTCTTTGTCGTCGCATAACGCTAACGACGGATGCTTCCCTCACAGGGTGGGGGGCGGTCATGAGTGGTCGCCCAGCCCAAGGTCTGTGGCAGGATCATCATCTTTCGTGGCACATAAATTGTCTAGAGATGTTGGCTGTGTTTCAGGCTCTGAAACACTTCCTAACAGACCTGAGAGGCCATCATGTGTTAGTTCAATCAGACAACACGTCGGTGGTCTCTTATATAAATCATCAGGGGGGCCTGCGGTCTCGCCGGCTTTACAAGTTGGCCCGTCAGATCCTCCTGTGGTCCCAAGGGAAGCTACTATCTCTGAGAGCAATGTATCTCCCTGGGTATTTGAATGTGGTAGCAGACTCCCTGTCGAGGCAGGGGCCGAGGCCAGGGGAATGGAAACTCCTTTGGTTGAGTTTCGGTCGCGCCGAGGTGGACCTATTCGCTTCCAAGGAGACCACTCATTGTCATCGGTGGTTCTCCATCACTTTTCCAGCCCCCCTGGGGTTGGATGCTATGGTGCAGCCGTGGCCGAGGTCACGTCTGTACGCCTTTCCCCCGATTGCTCTGTTACCAGGAGTTCTGGAGAGGGTCCGCCGGGACGGGGTCAGTCTACTACTAGTAGCCCCGTTCTGGCCGGCCCGAGTATGGTTTGCGGACCTGATTTCTCTCCTGGACGGTTCTCCTTTGGAGCTCCCGGTCAGGAGGGATCTACTCTCCCAGGCGGGGGGCACGATACTTCACCCCCGCCCAGAATTGTGGAAACTGTGGGCTTGGCCTCTGAGGGGGCCCAGCTCATAGACTCCGGTCTCTCAACCGAGGTTGTTGAGACCATTCTTAACTCCAGAGCTCCATCCACGAGGAAGCTTTATGCCTTGAAGTGGAAACTTTTCACTTCTTGGTGTGGAGAACACCTGCAGGACCCAGTTAACTGCCCAGTGGGTGCAGTGCTGGAATTCCTGCAGGAGCGCTTCTCCACAGGGTTATCCCCCTCCACACTAAAGGTGTATGTGGCGGCACTAGCTGCTTACCACGTCCCTTTCAGTGGAGTTTCTCTTGGGAGACACCCGCTTATAACTCGTTTCCTCCGTGGCACTTTGAGGCTGAGGCCAGCAGTTCGTACGAGGGTGCCGACTTGGGATCTGGCCATTGTATTAGAAGGTCTTTCCCTAGCTCCTTTTGAACCTATCGAAGAAGTTCCCGAGAAGTTTCTCACTTTTAAGACTATCTTTTTGCTTGCTATCTCTTCACTAAAAAGAATCGGAGATTTGCAGGCTCTGTCGGTTTCACCCTCGTGCCTGGAATTTGCACCTGGCATGGTTAAAGCTTTTCTGCATCCTAGACCAGGTTACGTTCCTAAGGTTCCTACTAATATTGTTAGACCTACGGTTCTGCAGGCTTTCTGTCCTCCTCCATTTATGTCATCGGACCAGGAGAAACTTAATTCACTCTGCCCTGTTAGGGCATTAGACGCTTATGTCCACAGAGCTGCCCTGTGGAGGAAATCAGAACAACTTTTTGTATGTTTCGGGCCACCCAGGAAAGGGTGTCTGGCGTCTAAACAGAGAATGAGCAAGTGGGTGGTTGAGGCTATCTCACTTGCTTATGAGTCGGCTGGCCAGCCTTCACCTTTGGTTGTCCGAGCTCACTCTACCAGGAGTATGGCTGCTTCTAAAGCTCTTTTGTCGGGGGTTTCCCTGAGTGATGTTTGTGATGCGGCTGGATGGTCTTCACCGCATACTTTTATTAAGTTCTATGACCTAGACTTAAGCTCTACCCCTGGGGCACAGGTGCTCTCGTCCTCTGTGCGCTAGTCTCACATGACGGTCATTTGGTCCTATGGCGACGTGGGTATTCGCGTTCCCGCAGCGTTTGACGCAGCTCGAAGTTCCCTTGAAAGGGAACGTCTCGGTTACGTATGTAACCCTAGTTCCCTGATAGGGAACGAGACGCTGCGTCGCTCCGCCATACTCCCGGCACTCCCGTTAGCGCTTCCTTCAAGCCTATCAGAAGCTAATGCGCTTGTGTTTTTGGGGTGCTTTATAGTTTCCTGGTCGATGACGTCACCCGCCTATGACGTTTCATCTCTCCATTGGGCTGATTCCATACGTGCTTCATGACGCACAACGCAGGGGCGTTCCCGCAGCGTTTGACGCAGCGTCTCGTTCCCTATCAGGGAACTAGGGTTACATACGTAACCGAGACGTTCTCTACACCAAGTAACGAAAACATTTCACTTGAGGCCATATAATCTCTTAGTAGACAGAGCCCTAGAGCTAAGTATGGTTTCAACCACCCCGGCTGATAGACCAGCGTTTAGGTACTGAACCCCCTCAGAGCCC
This sequence comes from Siphateles boraxobius, assembly GCF_051911475.1. Taxonomy (NCBI): domain Eukaryota; kingdom Metazoa; phylum Chordata; class Actinopteri; order Cypriniformes; family Leuciscidae; genus Siphateles; species Siphateles boraxobius. The sequence goes on along the minus strand of NW_027508819.1, from coordinate 2,391,681 downwards.
AGGCCCACAGTTTCCACAGCTCTGGTTGAGGGTGGAAGATTGTGCCCTCCACCTGAGACAATAGATCCCTCCTCAGAGGAATCTGCCATGGCTGAGCTATCAGGAGCGAAATTATATTTGAAAACCATACCCGGGTCAGCCACATTGGGGCAACCAGAAGTAGACTGATGCCCTCCTGACGGACCCTCTCCAGGACTGCCGGAAGCAGAGCGATCGGGGGAAATGCGTACAGGCGAAGCCTCGGCCAGGCCTGTACCATGGCATCCAACCCCAGTGGGGCTGGATGTGAGAGGGAGAACCAAAGTGGGCAGTGGGACGTCTCTCGAGACGCGAATAAATCCACTTCCATGGGCCCAAACCTCTCCCATATCAACTTCACCACATCTGGATGAAGTCTCCATTCCCCGGTCCTCAGCCCCTGCCTCGACAGGATGTCTGCTCCCTGATTCTGAACCCCCGGAATATACATAGCTCTGATAGACAGTATTTTCCCTTGGGACCAGAGAATAACCTGATGCGCCAGTCTGCACAGAGGGCGCGATCTGAGTCCCCCTTGTCGGTTTAGATAAGCTACCACTGATGTATTGTCCGATCGTACTAGGACATGGTAACCCTTGATGTCTGGAAGGAAGCTCCTCAGAGCCCTGAACACAGCCAAAATCTCTAGACAATTTATGTGCCAAGAATGATGATGGTCCTGCCACAGACCCCTGGCAAAGCGGCCGTCCATGACCGCGCCCCAGCCAGTGAGGGAGGCGTCTGTCGAAACGGTTTTCCGGCAACATGATGCTCCTAACACTGGCCCTTGGGACAGGAACCAAGGTTTCTTCCATATTATTAGAGAACGAAGGCATCTGCGCGTTACTCTGATCATACTAAATGGATTCCCCTTGGGGGAAAACCCCTTGGCTTTCAGCCACCACTGAAGGGGCCTCATGTGTAGAAGGCCCAAAGGTATAATGTTGGATGCCGCTGCCATGAGGCCCAGCAGTCTTTGGAATTGCTTTACAGTAGTGGCCTGGCCTAGCTTTAACTTCGATACCATCGCCAGAATGGACTCGATACGCGCCGGAGACAAGCGTGCCTGCATCGTAGTCGAGTTCCACACAACGCCTAGAAACGTTGTGGATTGGGACGGTTCTAACACACTCTTCTTTGTGTTGAGTCTCAACCCCAATTTTTTAATGTGGCCAAGGACGACATCTCGATGCCGAACTGCCATTTCTCGAGACTGGGCCAGAATGAGCCAGTCGTCGATATAATTCAGTATGCGGATGCCCTGAAGTCTCAGTGGAGCAAGTGCTGCATCCATACATTTGGTGAATGTGCGGGGAGAGAGTGCTAGGCCGAACGGAAGAACCCGATATTGGTAAGCTTCGCCCCCGAAAGCGAACCTCAGGAACCTCCTGTGACATGGAAGGATGGATACGTGAAAATAGGCGTCTTTTAGATCTATCGTGACAAACCAGTCCTCGGATCTGATTTGACTCACGATGACAGGAATAGTGAGCATTTTGAACCTGAGCTTCATCAGAGACAGGTCCAAAACCCTGAGATCTAGAATTGGCCTCAACCCCCCATCCTTCTTTGGAACTATAAAGTACCGGCTGTAAAATCCGGACTCCCTGTCTGAATGAGGAACACGTTCTATGGCCTCCTTTAGCAGCAGAGATTGCACTTCTTGTTCAATCACCTGAGCCTGCTCTGGAACCACTGTAGTCTGCACCACCCCAGAAAATTTGGGGGGGCGGTGCCCGAACTGCAGTCTGTACCCTGACTTTATTATATGCAGGACCCATGCAGATTGTTGGGAAGATGATACCATGCCTCTACAAAATCTACTAAGGGAACCAGCCTCTCGAGACTGGCCTCTGGTGTTTTTCGAGCACCCTTCTCGACCCCCTGAAGCGGAAGACCGGCAGGGTGTAGTCGATACGGTTTTCATGACCATAACTGATGCTCGTTTTTTATTTTTCGAGAAAAACGACCCACAGTGCGTTCGCTGGAATATGATGCGGCCCGAAGCGTCACCGACGGCAGGCAACTCACATCGTTTCCTAGAGGGCTCCGCTGTGAGAACAACCTCGGTTGTTCTACAACGGAGGGGACAGCCCTCAGAGGTCCCACCACTCAGGCTAGGACCTCTTTCCTGAAGCCCTCCTAGCCTGAAGGACATCCCTTAAATCGCCCTTCTGGCTGGGGGGCTTCTGCTGGGAGCGTTTCCTCCGTTGCCAGGCTCCCGGAGGAGGGGCTCTAGAAGAAACGCTCTCCCTTTGCTCTGCCCGGTGTGAGGAGCTGGTTGATGGCTGGGGCTGATGTTCTTGCCCCACCCTACTCGATTTGGACTTCGTTTTTCGGGGGAGGAACTGCTGGAACGCCGCAGATTGCTTCTTCGCCTCCTGAAACCTGTCGACGACCGATGTAACGGCGTCGCCGAACAGGCCAGAAGACGAAAGCGGCGCATCCAGCAGAACAGATTTATCTTTCTCCTTTAGACCAGATAAATTGAGCCACAGATGCCTCTCCGTGGCCACCATAGCTGCCATAGAGCGGCCAATAGCGCGGGCCGTCTCTTTAGTGGCCCGGAGAGACAAATCTTTGGCTTTGCGCAACTCTGAAATATCTTCAGGAGTTGGCCCCTCCCCCTCGTCCAAATCTTTCCGGAGATCGGCCTGGTATGCCTGCAAGATAGCCATAGAGTGCAGACATTAACCAGCCCGACCTGCCGCCATGTAAGCCCTGCCTATTAAAGCAGATGTATCTCTGCAGGGCTTACTAGGCAGCGCAGGGGTTTTAAGGGAAGATGCCGACTCAGGAGATAGATAACCGGCTAGAGCTTCTACGACTTTAGGCATCTTCCCATAACCCATATCCCGTGCCCCCACAACATTGCTATAATCGACAACAGATGGACGGGAGACACGGGACGAATGCGGTTTATCCCACGATCTCGAGATCTCTTTGTGGAGATCGGGGAAAAACGGCAAACCCCGGCGCTGAGGCTGTGACCTGTGCCGCAGGAAACGCTCGTCTAACTTGCTTACGACTCGCGTTCCCTGCTCATCTTGTGGCCAGCTGATGTTAAGTCTGGCCACGGCACGAGTCACAACCTCCACCAGTTCCTCATAAGCTTGGCCGTGAACTGGCGCGCTCGACTCACGGTCATCCTCGATGCTGATCACCTCTGCCTCCTCGGAAGCAGAGAGCTCAAGCACCGGGACCTGGTCGTGGGCAGAAGAAGCCGAAGCGCGGGCTTCTGCACCACTCACAGGGGCTTCGGGATCTTCAGATGAAGAATGAGAAAGTGCCGCAGCAGTCTCATTCTCATCTGCAAGATCCCGCTGCGAACCCCACGATCTGAGTCGCCGCGCCGCCTCAACAGAAACGGGACCAGAACCGCGGGGAACGCGAGCCTGACCGAGCTTATCAAAGCACACCAGCCAGGAGCGCAGCACCCTCATGGGTAGTGCTTCACAGTGTACGCAGGCAGCTCCCTCGAGAGCTGCCTGGGCGTGCTGCGCTCCCAAACAGTTCACACACAAAACATGCGTGTCCCCATCCGTAATAAAACGAGGACAGGGGTGCACACACATTCTGAACTGCTGGCTGGCCATAATATATATAGGGATAGACAAACAACACCAAATAAGACAGACAGTCGTAACATAGAGTGCTTGCTGAAGAGCGAAAAGCTTGTGTGTGTGTGTGCCGGCGTCGCTTTTATGCATCCGGTTATGCCGTCACATGTTACGTCATGACGCAACACCAATCAGGATTGGAATAGTTTCATTCATACTTCAGAGGCGCACGCTAAGGGAGCGTCCCCAAAGAGTCGATTCTCGACGCAGTGTTGAGTTCCCTCGACAGGGAATGAGTTATAAGCGGGTGCCTCCCAAGAGGAACTCCAATGAAAGGGACGTGGTAAGCAGCCAGTGCCGCCACATACACCTTTAGTGTGGAGGGGTATAGCCCTGTGGAGAAGCGCTCCTGCAGGAATTCCAGCACTGCACCCACTGGGCAGTTAACTGGGTCCTGCAGGTGCTCTCCACACCAAGAAGTGAAGAGTTTCCACTACAAAAGGCATAAAGCTTCCTCGTGGATGGAGCTCTGGAGTGAAGAATGGTCTCAACAACCTCGGTTGAGAGACCAGAGTTCATGAGCTGGGCCCCCTCAGAGGCCAAGCCCACAATACTGGGCAGGGGTGAAATATCATGCTGCCCGCCTGAGAGAGTAGATCCCTCCTGACCGGGAACTCCAAGGGAGAGCCGTCCAGGAGAGAAATCAGGTCCGCAAACCATACTCGGGCCGGCCAGAACGGGGCTACTAATAGTAGGCTGACCCCGTCCCGGCGAACCCTCCCCAGAACTCCAGGTAGCAGAGCAATCGGGGGAAAGGCGAACAGACTTGTTTCACAGCTGAGAGAATCGAAACGATGCAGGTCGGAACGAGTCGCGCCTGCATCGAAACCGAAACCAAAACGACACCCAGAAAAGTGGTCTTCTGAGGAGATAATACACTTTTCTTTGCGTTCAGCCTCAACCCCATCCTGATATGACCGAGAACGACATCTCAATGTCCAACCGCCATCTGCTCTGTCTGAGCTAAAATCAACCAATCGTTGATGTAATTGAAGCCTCAGGGGCACTAGTGCTGCGTCCATGCATTTCGTGAAAGTGCGGGGAGATAAAGCTAGGCCAAACGGAAGAATCCTGTGCTGGTACACCTCACCCCCGAAGGCGAACCTCAGGAACTTCCTGTGTTGTGGAAGGATGGAAATGTGGAAGTACGCGTCCTTTAGATCTATCGTGACAGACCAGTCCTCGGATCTGATTTGTGACACGATCTGCTTGATAGTGAGCATCTTGAATTTTGGCTTCCCTACCGAGCGATTCAATAGGCGCAGGTCTAAAATTGGACGCAACCCCCCATCCTATTTTGGAACGATGAAATATCGGCTGTAATAGCCTGACTCCACACTAGTAGGAGTAACCCGTTCTATAGCCTCCTTTTGAAGGAGTGCTTTCACCTCTTGTTCCATAACCAGAGCCTGCTCGGGGCCCACCACTGTAGGCAGAACCCCTCTGAATTTTGGTGGACGACACCTGAATTGGATAGCATAATCCCTTTCTATTGTCTGCAGGACCCAATGAGATATTTTTGGAAGGCTTTTCCACTCTGCCAGAAATTCTACTAAGGGTACCAGTCTCTCGAGACTGGCCTCTGGTGTAACTTGAGCAGCAAATGCAGCGCCCTGTAACGGCACACCGGCAGGGAACAACTGGTCTAACCGCTCTGAAACCCTCCTCAGAGGGAGCGAGTCCCTCGGGAAATCGCTCGCTGGGAACGTCTGCGCCCCGGCATGAAGGCGGGGTGGGCAGAACGGGCCCCTGAGGGCACCGAGGAAGAATGGGCACCGTAGAAAGAGGTGAACACCTTTCCGCCTCGGTGGGGACCACCCTCAGTGTCCTGCGCGCCGTGGCGCCAGGACTTCTTCTTAGCCGAAGCCTTCTTAGCTAATATAACTGTCCTCAGATCAGTTCTATTACTGGGAGATTTCGGCTGAGAGTGCCGCGGCTGAGCCCACTGTCCAGCAGGGGGAGCACAAGACGCGACACTCTGCTTCAGCGCCCTATATGATGAGCTCGCAGACGGCCGGGGCTGCTCCCGCCCAGCAGCCCCAGGGATGTGAATTTTTAAAGGGAAAAATTTCTTAAAAGCTGTTGTTTGCTTTTCCTTCTCCTGGAATTTATCGATGACAGAATTTACAGCGTCGCCAAATAAACCCAGGGGGGAGAGAGGAGTGTCTAAAAGGAAAGTTTTTTCTTTTTCTTTTATATTTGTCTGATTTAACCACAGATGTCTTTCTGCAGCCACCAGAGCTGCCATAGATCGACCCACTAGCTTGGCCGACTCTCTGGTTGCGCGCAGGGATAAATCAGCAGCCTGACGCAGTTCGCGAACCACGTCAGCACTGACCTCCTCACTCTCACTCACGTCCCTCAGCAGGTCAGCCTGGTATGCCTGCATAATAGACATGGTATGCAAACATGACGCAGCCTGATCCGCCGCCGAATACACTTTACCCACAAAAACCGAAATATTTCTAAGAGGCTTGGTGGGTAATGCCGGTGCCTTAACAGATGACGCAGCCTCGAGGGAGAGAAAACTCGCAAGCGTCTCTTCCACGTGAGGCATTGCCGAATAACCATATGATTTTGCCCCCACAATATTAGAATATGTTGAAGTCTGGGGACTAAACACTCTATATGACACCGGTTTTTTCCACGATTTCGACACCTCAGTGTGGAGATCGTGAAAAAACGGCAAGCACCGGCGTGGAGGTTGCACTCGTTACGGCAAACATCTCTCCTCTAATTTTGATTTAGAAACAGACTCCTGTCTAGTCACTGGCCATACAATGCTGAGTTTTTCTACAGCTCTTGTTAATACCTCCACTAGCTCATCACTTTCGGGAGTGTAAGGTAGCGAATCCTCCACATCTCCCTCATTTATAACTGGTGCCTCAGCTCGAGCGGAAGAAACCGCAGCGCGTGCTTCCGAACACGGGAGTGAGGCACTGGATCTCACAGGTGAAGGGAGAGATAAGGCAGAGCCCGTCTCTAACCCCGCTGAGAGATCCATCTGCGATCCCCACGACACGCGTCGTCGCTCTGCCTCGGCAAGAGCGGGACCCGAACCGCAGGGAGCGCGCACCAAACCGCTCTCCTCGAAGAGCGCCCGGCGGGAGCGGAGCGTCCTTAATGGCAGACGCTCGCAATGCTCACAATCAGCTCCCTCGAGAGCTGACTGGGCATGCTGCACTCCCAAACAAACAACACAAAGAACGTGTGTATCCCCACTCGTAAAATAACGCGAGCAGGGAGGGACACACTTCCTAAACTGCTGTTCGTTCGCCATATCTCTTTTAATATATATATATATATATATATATATATATATATATATATATATATATATATAAATTGTTTGTGTGGTGCAGAGTATGTGAAGACAGGCAATATTCACGCAGGGACAGATTCACATATAGCGCGACTGAAGGCACAGAAAGCTGTTGCGCTTGTGTTTATGGGATGCTTTATAGTTTCCTGGTCGATGACGTCACCCGCCTATGACGTTCCATCTCTCCATTGGGCTGATTCCATACGTGCTTCATGACGCACAACGCAGGGGCGTTCCCACAGCGTTTGACGCAGCTCGAGTTTGTTTTAAATTGGAATTTATTATTTTTACCATTTGCTTTAACTATTCCTAGTGTACAGAATATATTACTGTGTAAAATATAATACTTGGAATTCACAAATTTTTGCATACAAACACTGTGGTGATTTCTATTAATTTGCGAGTCAGATATGGCTCTTTATTTATTGTGAGCTTTCATGAAATCAATAATGCAGTCCTTCATTACTGAAGACAGTGTGTGATATTGTTTGTATCAGAGTTTGAGCATGAACACTGGACTCAGTGTCTGACTGTGTTGTCCAGGTTCTGATCACTCTCTACTGGCTGGGTCGAGCAGCCAACACCAGCGCCTCTTACAGCGGGCCCACGCTGGCCCTGCAGGAGTTTGAGGGACTGCGCTCACTGATGAGAACGGTACACAAACACACACACACACACACACACACACACACACACAGCCAACACGAGCGCCTCTTACAGCGGGCCCACGCTGGCCCTGCAGGAGTTTGAGGTACTGCGCTCACTGATGAGAACGGTACACACACACACACACACACACACACACACACACACACACACACACACACACACACACACACACACACACACACACACACACACACACACACACACACACAGCACACAGCACACAGCACAAACACCACAGCAAGAGTGATAACCTGATCTATGCCAGTTTGCCATTAATCCTCAAATCCAGAGAGCAGAGTTTGAGAGTCGGACTCTTTTACATGGACTAGTTACTCCCAACAGAATTTATTTCTGATTTTTGCATCCAAGAAAATATATTTGTGGCATTTTGTGTTGTTTTGTAGTGGGATGAGCAACAGTAAGGGTATAATTACCTGTAAATATATGTAATTATTACTGAAAAAAGGCAGAAATGTGTTTCACACTAATACTTGCACGCTGTCACTAATTACATACTGTACATCCGAAATGCATTTGACCGTTTATTATATTATTGTCTATTGATTTTGCCGTTTACAGCTTAAAATAGTGCTACATTTCAAAAGTACATATAAAATGAATATAAATGTACTGGTGAAATCAGGCATTATGAACACTATCAAATATTCATGTTTATCAGTTTAATACAGGGGTTTCAACCTGGGGACCGCAAGGAAGTGCTAGGGGTCTGTGGAAGTGCTTAGAGGAAATCAGTGGAAAACTATTATTGAAAAATAAATGTTTAAAATAAATGTAAAAAATAGATAAAATACAAAATTTATGTAAGTAAATTAATAAAATGAAAATAGTTTTAAAAGAATTATAAGTTAAATAAAAAAAGATTAAATAAAAAAAAAAAAATGTATATATATACATATATATATATTTATTTAAGTATTTCACAAATAATATTTTACACGCATTTATAATATATATATTTGCAATATGAATTGGATCTTTATATATAAAAATGTATAGCTGCCCTTTAAACTTTAGGATATGGGTCCCTCGTATGAGAATGATGGTGTCTGAAAGTCTGAAAATAATTAAGCCTAATTAAAGGGACAATGTGTATTTTTTTAGGTATTTTATAATGGTAAATGGTAAATGGACTGCATTTATATAGCGCTTTCACAGACCCAATGGACACCAAAGCGCTTTACATATTTTGCCTCACATTCACCCATACACTCACTCATTCATACATTCATATTATCTAAAATAAATACTTTTATTCATAAATATGTCCTCAATGGTGTACAAATACCTCTGCCGATTATCTGACTTATCCTCGTAAACAAAGAATTTATTATCTTTATATACATGTGACGGGTAGGTCCACGGAGGCTTCCATGTCGTTCCGCCATATTGAAAAACTATAAAAGCAGAGAGGGTCAAAAAGTACTAGGCCAACGCGTTTCCACAAGGTGTTTTCGTTCAGAGCCAGTGTCACGTGACTGAAAGCAGCAGAACCGGATGAGAGAGCAGTGAGAGGCGCTTCACGGCCCCAGCAAGTTTTAAAGGCTGCATTGTACTGTTATTATTCATACTGTAACATTCGTTTGTTCGTTGTGTCAAGTTGCAGTTTGTTTGAAATAACAAACCTGTTCACCCGAAGGAAAACTTGACGAAGTGCTATTAGAAGACATCCTGTCATAGCTTTTTGGTACATAACAGCTACCGTAGATGCAACACGCATTTGAAAAAGAGAGGCGCTGGAGAGCACAATTCGTTTGAATGCAAAACACAATTTCACCGCTAGATGGGAGATGTAGATAGTAGATAGAGACCTACACAATGTCCCTTTAAACTTAATTCCGTGTCATGGGCTGAACTCGCAAAGTTGTGTCTCTCTGCTTCATATCAGAACTTTTATATCCTTTTAAAACACTTGTGTATGAAGACCGTCAATGTGCTCCGTCCAGCTCACATCATTCACTCTGAGCACAATGTTCAATTTTTGTGGTCTCATATGGATTTTGACTAATGTTTGGTTAACTTTTTTGCAGAAAAATTGCAGAAATTTGTCACAAATGCAAGCTACTTCAAGCAGTGCCCAGATTTTGCATTAATTTTTGCGATGGCCAGATCAGACTGACTGGTGAGCAACCGCTCTGAACACTCAGAAACGTCTCGGGTTACGACTGTGGCGAGCAGGACGAGTGCGAGGGACGTGAGAGAACGGCGCGAGGCCGGTGGCGTGAGTGATAATGAATGACAGCTGTGAGACGCACCGGTCTCGCATCTCTCACGTCGCCTCGGCCTCGTCCTGCTCGCCACAGACTGTAACCCTTGTTCCCTGAGAAGAGAACGAGACACTACGTGGACTACGACACTTTGGGGTACGGCCTTTGCATAACGCATCTGAAGTATGAATGAAACTAATCAAATCCTGATCGGTGTTGCGTCATGACGTAACGTGTGACGGCATACACGGAAGCTACACAGGGACGCCGGCACACGACAGAGGTAGCTTCTGCGATGAAGCAAGTCGCTCCCAGGGAGGGGAAGGCGTGGCGGAGGTATGCAGTGTCTCGTTCCCTTCTCAGGGAACAAGGGTTAAAGTCGTAACCCGAGACACTCCCTTTCCAGGGAACTGGAACTGCGTCCATACGACACTTTGGGGAACGAGGTCCCACTATGCCACATTGAGCCCTGCCTGTCCCAGTGTGAAGCTGCGCACAGGCACACTTAGGGCGAGAGCACTAGAGTGGCCGGCATAGAAGAAATCTCCAGGCTATAGATAAAAGTGTGTGGGGTGGCCTATCCTGCTGCATCACACACTTCCTGGATCGGGGCCCCGAGAGGAGGGCTCTAAAGGACGCTATGCCGCTGGTTGAATGAGCCCTCATGGCCAAAGGTGAAGGCAAGCTGAGCACCTGATAGGCCAAAGAGATAGCCTGAACGACCCAGTTACTGATGGTCTGTTTGGATTCAATATGTCCCGCCTTAGCTTCCTGTTTCAGTGGAGATTACGTCAACGCATCAAACAAAGCTGGCACTTCATTGGGACTTTGAGCATTTGATTATAAAGCAAGTTGAGCCTGACTTGGGCCTGATTCTGAGTTCGTGTGAAAACAAACTCCACCTCTGTCCATCATTCTTGAGGTCATCACTGGAAGAGGGTGTTTTTTCAGATCACTGGATTCTTCTGCAGATCTCCAGGGAATACAGTGATCTCACACACACACGTCAGTGGGACAAATCACAATCTGCTGTTTTGTGCTGTTTTTTTAGAATTGTGTAGAAGAAAGACGTTATCACACTGATTGGAACAGCAGCTCATGCGATAGCCTATGATGTCACTAGACTGACATTTATGAGTCCATCATGTGATGTGTCCTTTGCGTGAAAAGTGTTTCTCCATCTGGTCAGATAGTCACACACAGCTGATCCAGCACTGATCTGGGGTCAGTCACACACAGCTGATCCAGCACCGATCTGGGGTCATTCCAACACAGCTGATCCAGCACTGGTCTGGGGTCAGTCACACACAGCTGATCCTGCACTGATCTGGGGTCAGTCACACACAGCTGATCCAGCACTGATCTGGAGTCAGTCACACACAGCTGATCCAGCACTGATCTGGGGTCAGCACTGATCTTGGGTCAGTCACACACAGCTGATCCAGCACTGATCTGGAGTCAGTCACACACAGCTGATCCAGCACTGATCTGGGGTCAGCACTGATCTTGGGTCAGTCACATACAGCTGATCCAGCACTGATCTGGGGTCAGTCACACACAGCTGATTCAGCACTGATCTTGGGTCAGTCACACACAGCTGATCCAGCACTGATCTGGGGTCAGTAACACACAGCTGATTCAGCACTGATCTTGGGTCAGTCACACACAGCTGATCCAGCACTGATCTGGGGTCAGTAACACACAGCTGATCCAGCACTGATCTGGGGTCAGTCACACACAGCTGATTCAGCACTGATCTGGGGTCAGCACTGATCTGGGGTCAGTCACACACAGCTGATCCAGCACTGATCTGGGGTCAGTCACACACCGCTGATCCAGCACTGATCTGGGGTCAGTCACACATAGCTGATTCGGGGTCAGTAACACACAGCTGATCTGGGGTCAGTCACACACAGCTGATCCAGCACTGGTCTGGGGTCAGTCACACACAGCTGATCTGGGGTCAGTCACACACAGCTGATCCAGCACTGGTCTGGGGTCAGTCACACACAGCTGATCTGGGGTCAGTCACACACAGCTGATCCAGCACTGATCTGGGGTCAGTCACACACAGCTGATCCAGCACTGGTCTGGGGTCAGTCACACACAGCTGATCTGGGGTCAGTCACACACAGCTGATCCAGCACTGGTCTGGGGTCAGTCACACACAGCTGATCCAGCACTGGTCTGGGGTCAGTCACACACAGCTCCAGCACTGGTCTGGGGTCAGTCACACACAGCTGATCCAGCACTGGTCTGGGGTCAGTCACACACAGCTGATCCAGCACTGGTCTGGGGTCAGTCACACACAGCTGATCCAGCACTGATCTGGGGTCAGTCACACACAGCTGATCCAGCACTGATCTGGGGTCAGTCACACACAGCTGATCTGGGATCAGTCACACACAGCTGAACCAGCACTGATCTGGGGTCAGTCACACACAGCTGATCTGGGGTCAGTCACACACAGCTGATCCAGCACTGATCTGGGGTCAGTGGCAGCGCTGCAGGACTCGAATGAAAGGCTGCTTTGTGCACAGCTGAAGGATCAAGAGCTGACTTGAGCTGTGCTTTAATCAGAGAACCGCACTTTAAGTGCCAGTGCCTGTCAGTCACAGCTAAACCGTTATATAAACCTCATCCATTCTGTGCTTACATCCAGGAGAAACTGTCTCTCGCATACTCTCCTGAGTAGGTACTTATTTTGAATACGTAATTAATTCACGACTGCTAAAAAACTGCATTCTATATAGTATGAATGTGTGTAGTATGAATGTAATCCAGACGTACTACAATCGCCATGACCAGCGTCAGTTATGATATCAGTTATGATATGGTAGTACAGTGTCAGTTATGATATCAGTTATGATATGGCAGTACAGTGTCAGCTTTGATATCAGTTATGATATGATAGTACAGTGTCAGTTATGATATTAGTTATGATATGATAGTACAGTGTCAGTTATGATATCAGTTATGATAGGATAGTACAGTGTCAGTTATGATATCAGTTATGATAGGATAGTGTCAGTTATGATATAAGTTATGATATGATAGTACAGTGTCAGTTATGATATTAGTTATGATATGATAGTACAGTGTCAGTTATGATATCAGTTATGATACGATAGTAAAGTGTCAGTTATGATATCAGTTATGATATGGTAGTACAGTGTCAGCTTTGATATCAGTTATGATATGATAGTACAGTGTCAGTTATGATATTAGTTATGATATGATAGTACAGTGTCAGTTATGAAATCAGTTATGATACGATAGTACAGTGTCAGTTATGATATCAGTTATGATATGATAGTACAGTGTCATTTATGATATCAGTTATTATACGATAGTACAGTGCCAGTTATGATATCAGTTATGATACGATAGTACAGTGTCAGTTATGAAATCAGTTATGATATGATAGTACAGTGTCAGTTATGATATCAGTTATGATATGATAGTACAGTGTCAGTTATGATATCAGTTATGATATGATAGTACAGTGTCAGTTATGATACCAGTTATGATATGATAGTACAGCGTCAGTTATGATATCAGTTATGATATGATTGTACAGTGTCAGTTATGATATTAGTTATGATACGATAGAACAGTGTCAGTTATGATAAGGTAGTGTCAGTTATGATATCAGTTATGATACGATAGTACAGTGTCAGTTATGATATCAGTTATGATATTAGTTATGATATGATAGTGTCAGTTATGATATCAGTTATGATATGGTAGTACAGTGTCAGTTATGATATCAGTTATGATATGATAGTACAGTGTCAGTTATGATATAAGTTATGATACGATAGAACAGTGTCAGTTATGATATGATAGTGTCAGTTATGATATCAGTTATGATACGATAGAACAGTGTCAGTTATGATATGATAGTGTCAGTTATGATATCAGTTCTGATACGATAGTACAGTGTCAGTTATGATATCAGTTATGATATTAGTTATGATATGATAGTGTCAGTTATGATATCAGTTATGATATGGTAGTACAGTGTCAGTTATGATATCAGTTATGATATTAGTTATGATATGATAGTGTCAGTTATGATATCAGTTCTGATACGATAGTACAGTGTCAGTTATGATATCAGTTATGATATTAGTTATGATATGATAGTGTCAGTTATGATATCAGTTATGATATGGTAGTACAGTGTCAGTTATGATATCAGTTATGATATGATAGTACAGTGTCAGTTATGATATAAGTTATGATACGATAGAACAGTGTCAGTTATGATATGATAGTGTCAGTTATGATATCAGTTATGATACGATAGAACAGTGTCAGTTATGATATCAGTTATGATATGATTGTACAGTGTCAGTTATGATATAAGTTATGATATGATTGTACAGTGTCAGTTATGATATAAGTTATGATACAATAGTACAGTGTCAGTTATGATATTAGTTATGATATGATAGTACAGTGTCATTTATGATATCAGTTATTATACGATAGTACAGTGCCAGTTATGATATGATAGTGTCAGTTATGATATCAGTTATGATATGATAGTGTCAGTTATGATATCAGTTATGATATGGTAGTATAGTGTCAGTTATGATATCAGTTATGGTATGATAGTACAGTGCCAGTTATGATATGATAGTGTCAGTTATGATATCAGTTATGATATGATAGTGTCAGTTATGATATCAGTTATGATATGGTAGTATAGTGTCAGTTATGATATCAGTTATGGTACGGTAGTACAGTGTCAGTTATGATATCAGTTATGATATGATGGTGTCAGTTATGATATCAGTTATGATATGGTAGTATAGTGTCAGTTATGATATCAGTTATGGTATGATAGTACAGTGTAAGTAACGATATCAGTTATGATATGATAGTGTCAGTTATGATATCAGTTATGATATGGTAGTACAGTGTCAGTTATGATATCAGTTATGATATCAGAATCAGAATCAGAAAGAGCTTTATTGCCAAGTGTGCTTGCACACACAAGGAATTTGTTTTGGTACTGAGGCTTCCAGTGGACATATACAAATACAAATACAACATGAAACATAATACTACAAATTATAAGAATAAAAAAAATAAAAATATAAATATATGAGAATAAAACTATCACAGTTGGGTTTAGTCAGAATAGACATTTTCAGATTTACAGATTATGAACCTATTTACAGTGTTTTGAATATTATAAATAAATAAATCTACATATAAGTATCACCTGAGTTGTAGGATATTGCACTAAACAGTGGGAGTATTGCACTTACAGGCATATGCCTTGGGAGGAGTGTTAACTGTTCAGGAGGGAAATGGCCTGTGGGAAGAAACTGTTCCTGTGCCGAGATGTTCTTGTGGCCAGTGATCTGAGTCTCCGTCTTGACGGTAACAGTTCAAACAGGAGGTGTCCAGGGTGAGTGGATTCTGTGATGATTTTACCTGCTCTCTTCCTCACTCTGGAAGAGTACAGGTCCTGGAGGTTTGGCAGGGGGGCACCAATGATCATCTCCGCAGTCCGGACTGTCCGTTGTAGTCTCCTGATGTCTGATTTGGTAGCTGAACCAAACCAGACAGTGATGGAAGCGCACAAGACAGACTCAATGACAGCTGAGTAGAACTGAATCAGCAGATCCTGTGGCAGGTTGAACTTCCTCAGCTGGCGAAGGAAGTACAGTCTCTGCTGGGCCTTTTTCACAGTGGAGTCAATGTGATTGTCCCACTGCTTCCACAGTGCTGTTCATGATGGTGAGTGGGGGGAGTGCTGGGCTGTTCCTCCTGAAGTCCACGATCATCTCCACTGTTTTGAGCGTGTTCAGCTCAAGGTTGTTATAACTGCACCAGGCAGCCAGCTGTTCAACCTCCAGTCTGTAAGCAAACTCGTCACCGTTTTGGATGAAACCGATGACAGTGGTGTCGTCTGCAAATTTCAGGAGCTTGACAGTGGGGTCTTTAGAAGTGCAGTCATTAGTGTACAGGGAGAAGAGCAGTGGGGAGAGAACACACCCTTGGGGGGCTCCGGTGCTGATTGTGAGTGTCTAGGATGTGTGTTTCACCCGTCTCACTCGCTGCTGCCGTTCCGTCAGGAAGCTGGTGATCCACTGACAGTACGAGGATGGTATGTAGAGCTGGGTCAGTTTGGCTGTGAGAAGACCAGGCATGATGGTATTGAAGGCCGAACTGAAGTCCACAAAGAGGATCCTTGCATAAGTCCCTGGTCTGTCGAGATGTTGCAGGATATAATGCAGTCCCATGTTGACTGCATCATCCACAGACCTGTTTGCTCTGTAGGCAAACTGAAAGGGATCCAGCAAGGGTCCAGTGAGGTCCTTCAGGTGGGCCTGCACCAGTCTTTCAAACGACTTCATGACCACAGACGTGAGAGCGACAGGTCTGTAGTCATTAAGTCCAGTGATTTTCGGTTTTTTGGGGACAGGAATGATAGTGGAGCGTTTGAAGCAGCAGGGAACTTCACACTGCTCCAATGATCTATTGAAGATCTGTGTGAAGACCGGGGCCAGTTGGTCAGCGCAGGCTTTTAAACAAGCAGATGAGATGCCGTCTGGGCCTGAGGCTTTCCTAGTCTTCTGTTTTTTGAAGACTCGGCTCACGTCCTCCACACAGACCTTAAGCTCAGGTTGGATGGCAGGAGGGGGGAGTGATAATTGGAGTGCAGGAGGTGATGGTGAATGTGTGAAGTGCAGATCAGACCAGGTGTGTGGTGTGAATGAGGGCTTTTCAAACCGGCAGTAAAATGAATTTAAATCGTCAGCCAGGTGTTGATTGTCCACAGATCGAGGGGATGGTGACTTGTAGTTGGTGATGTTCCTCAGGCCATTCCAGACTGATGATGGGTCGTTGGATGAAAACTGGTTTTTCAGTTTATCAGAGTAGTTCCTTTTAGCAACTCTGATCTCCTTTGTCAATCTGTTTCTGGCCTGGTTATACAAGATTTTATCCCCACTTCTGTAAGCATCCTCTTTGGCATGACGAAGGTGTTTGAGTTTCCCAGTATACCATGGTTTATCATTAGTGAATGATAAGAATGTCCTGGTAGGAATGCATGTATCCTCACAGAAACTTATATATGATGTTACAGTATCTGTGAGCTCATCCAGATCATTGGTAGCAGCTTCAAAAACAGTCCAATCAGTGCAATCAAAGCAGGCCTGTAGATCCTGCTCTGCTTCATTAGTCCATCTTTTTACAGTCCTTATTCCAGGTTTAGCTGATTTCATTTTCTGCCTGTAGGTCGGTATGAGATGAACCAAACAGTGATCAGAGAGCCCCAAAGCTGCCCGTGGGACGGAGTGATACGCATTTCTTATTGTGGTGTAACAGTGGTCCAGTATATTACTGTCTCTGGTGGGACATGTAACGTGCTGTCTGTATTTTGGTAGTTCACGGGAAAGATTTGCTTTGTTAAAATCCCCAAGAATGATTAAAAGAGAGTCTGGGTACCTTTGTTCCGTTTCAGCTATTTGTTCAGCCAGCTGTTGTAGCGCCGCGCTCACGCACGCGTCTGGAGGGATGTAAACATTCACGAGAATGAAAGAGGAAAATTCCCGAGGCGAGTAGAAGGGTTTACAGTTTATGAAATGTGCCTCTAATTTGGGAGAGCACATCTTCTTCAGTGTTGTTACATCTGAACACCAACTTTCGTTAATGTAGAAACACAATCCACCACCTCTCGTTTTCCCCGTTAGCTCCGCGATGCGATCCGCTCGGAACAGCTGGAAGCCCGGCAGATGTATTGCTTTGTCCGGTATGGCTTCACTCAGCCAGGTTTCAGTGAAGCACAAAGCAGCAGAGTTTAAAAAATCCTTGTTAGTGTGGGTGAGGAGAAGAAGTTCATCCGTTTTGTTAGGAAGGGATCGGAGATTTGCGAGATGAATACTGGGGAGTGCAGTGCGCAGGCCGCGCTCGCGGAGTTTAACCAGCGCGCCGGCTCGCTTCCCGCGTTTGCGTCTGAACGCGCGTTTGAACAACAACGCTGCACCTCCGACGAGAATGTCCAGCAAAACGTCTGAATAATCAAAAACTGTAGAAAAGGTTTCTGGTGTATGTTTCCTAATGTCCAGTAGTTCGTCTTTGGTGAAACTGATAGGAAAAGAATGACTAAACGCAGAACAAACGAACAAAAACAACACAATAGCTGGAGAGCTCCACACCGAGGCAGCCATCCGCGGCGCCATCTTGGAATGTATGGTGTCAGATATGATAGTACAGTGTCAGTTATGGTATGATAGTACAGTGTCAGTAATGATATCAGTTATGATATCAGTTATGATATGATAGTGTCAGTTATGATATCAGTTATGATATGGTAGTACAGTGTCAGTTATGATATCAGTTATGATATGATAGTACAGTGTCAGTTATGATATAAATTATGATACGATAGTACAGTGTCAGTTATGATATAAATTATGATATGATAGAACAGTGTCAGTTATGATATCAGTTATGATATGATAGTGTCAGTTATGATATCAGTTATGATATGGTAGTACAGTGTCAGTTATGATATCAGTTATGATATGATAGTACAGTGTCAGTTATGATATAAATTATGATACGATAGTACAGTGTCAGTTATGATATAAATTATGATACGATAGAACAGTGTCAGTAATGATATCAGTTCTGATACGATAGTACAGTGTCAGTTATGATATCAGTTATGATATTAGTTATGATATGATAGTGTCAGTTATGATATCAGTTATGATATGGTAGTACAGTGTCAGTTATGATATCAGTTATGATATTAGTTATGATATGATAGTGTCAGTTATGATATCAGTTCTGATACGATAGTACAGTGTCAGTTATGATATCAGTTATGATATTAGTTATGATATGATAGTGTCAGTTATGATATCAGTTATGATATGGTAGTACAGTGTCAGTTATGATATCAGTTATGATATGATAGTACAGTGTCAGTTATGATATAAGTTATGATACGATAGAACAGTGTCAGTTATGATATGATAGTGTCAGTTATGATATCAGTTATGATACGATAGAACAGTGTCAGTTATGATATGATAGTGTCAGTTATGATATCAGTTATGATATGATAGTACAGTGTCAGTTATGATATAAGTTATGATACGATAGAACAGTGTCAGTTATGATATGATAGTGTCAGTTATGATATCAGTTATGATATGATAGTGTCAGTTATGATATCAGTTATGATATGATAGTACAGTGTCAGTTATGATATCAGTTATGATACGATAGTACAGTGTCAGTTATGATATCAGTTATGATATGATAGTACAGTGTCAGTTATGATACCAGTTATGATATGATAGTACAGCGTCAGTTATGATATCAGTTATGATATGATTGTACAGTGTCAGTTATGATATAAGTTATGATATGATTGTACAGTGTCAGTTATGATATAAGTTATGATACAATAGTACAGTGTCAGTTATGATATTAGTTATGGTATGATAGTACAGTGTCAGTTATGACATCAGTTATGATATGATAGTACAGTGTCAGTTATGATATTAGTTATGATACGATAGAACAGTGTCAGTTATGATAAGGTAGTGTCAGTTATGATATCAGTTATGATACGATAGTACAGTGTCAGTTATGATATCAGTTATGATATGGTAGTACAGTGTCAGTTATGATATCAGTTATGATATGATAGTGTCAGTTATGATATCAGTTATGGTACGGTAGTACAGTATCAGTTATGATATCAGTTATGATATTATGGTGTCAGTTATGATATCAGTTATGATATCAGTTATGATAGGATAGTGTCAGTTATGATATCAGTTATGATATCAGTTATGATAGGATAGTGTCAGTTATGATATCAATTATGATATGGTAGTACAGTGTCAGTTATGATATGATAGTACAGTGTCAGTAATGATATCAGTTATGGTATGATAGTACAGTGTCAGTAATGATATCAGTTATGGTATGATAGTACAGTGTCAGTTATGATATCAGTTATGATATTATAGTGTCAGTTATGATATCAGTTATGATATGGTAGTACAGTGTTCAGAAGTAGGGCATCAAAGTGTTGTCTACTTTTTATTATATAGTACCATGAATTCGGACACACTTCTTTTGTCACATACAGTTTTTCATCTATGGTATAGTAGGGAAGTATGTGATTTCAGACACAGCCTTATAGTGGGATTTTGATTCATCGAGTGACTTAAAGCTTTTAAATCCATTCGAAAAACAATTTGTTCAAGTAATTTAGTGACTCTTTTTTTATACATTATAATGTCAGTATCTTTGTCTATTATAAGTCACTGAATCATTCACTTAGCAGATTAATTCACAAACACTGAATGTCTTTAAGAACAAAATACATTCAAAGGAGCCTTTCATAACAGAAACAAGTCGATTTACAAGTCATTACTAAACAATTAAACATATACTGTATATATATATATATATATATATATATATATATATATATATATATATATATATATATATATATATATATAGTCACTTTTATCTGGACTTTCAGTTTGTTTTCATCAATCACGTGTCTTTGTCTTTGTTTCCGCCACTCCTCTGTTCCTGTGGTCACTGCTCTTCTTCTCTTCCTCCACAGATGTACATCATTGAGTTCATTACCTGTGTGTGTTCAGTTCTCTGTGCTCATTCTTTAGTTGTCGGATGATGTTCATGTATACTCATGTATGTGTGTGTATTACTCTGTTACGCCTTATGGATTAAACCTCGTTTATATTTTGATTCTGCCTTCACCTGTCTTCATCTTAATCTAGTAACACACACACACACACACACACACACACACACACACACACACACACACACACACACACACACACACACACACACACACACACACACACACACACACACACACACACACACACACACATATATATATACACACTCACCCTCATTCCGTTCAACACATATTCTCATATTTTATTTGAGTACTGATTACCATTTACTTATGAAAATAAGAAACTTTATATTCCTATTATATATTTGAATGTTATTCACTTTTATTAATGCTTTTTCTTTTATATTGTTGTATTTCTCTTTTATTTTTTTCTTATTTTTGTGAAGCACTTTGAGATGTAACTTTTAAAGGCGCTATAGATAATAACATTTATCATTATTATTAACTTACGTTGATCTTTGAAAAACACACGAAGAAACTTTAAATGAAATCTAAGAGATTTCTGTCCCTCCATTGACAGTTCATGCACTACCACTGTCTCTTCCAAAAGTTCATTAAGAGATCGCGAAACTAATTCATTTGATTTGAGTGGTTTTTGTCCAAATTTTCTGAAGAGATTAGATGGCTTTATATGATTAAATTTAGGCTTTTATTCACATATAAACATTGAACAGCGAATATAAACAGAAGCTCAATTGTACTTGCTTGACCCACAAGAACAGACCTGAAGCTCAATCGTGTTGCGAAGCTCATTCCAAACATGTTTGTTTTTGTTCACAATCAAAACCTCGGACTGCAAACCTGTGATGTTGTGTGTGTGTGTGTGTGTGTGTGTGTGTGTCAGGAAGCACAGCAGTTGGACAGCCCGCAGCGCAGCGTCAGGGACAGTGGTTATATCGACTGCTGTGAATCGGAGCGCAGCATCTCTCTCTCCCCGCCGACACACACACGAGACGACTCGTTCGACAGCCTGGACTCCAGCGGCTCACGCTCCCATCACACGCCCTCGCCCGACGGCCTGCTCGCCCTCGGCTACAGCGATGGTAAGCCTCTCACTGACACCACTGCAGCTCATCCATGGGTTCAAACTAGCAATGGGTTCAAAGTTGACAACCGGTAAACATCTGGGAGTAATAGGGTTGTGTGAATGCAGTAGTTGTTCCTCGAATCCCTGATTGAGGAAAACTGAGGAAGCTTGTCAGAAAGATCAGCTGACCCGATGTTGAGTCCGTCAGAAAGATCAGCTGACCCAGTGTTGACTGTCCTCTTGCTGACTGCTGATATTGTGCTCTTCCCTAACCGAGCGTTGTTACGCCTTACAATGTGCAAGAAATGTGGAGAAATTGAGCAGTTTACTTCAGAAACAAAGTGAAACATGTTCAACTGAGACAATGGGGGGCATTTATCCTTCCTTGCTTCTGTAAAAGTTGCGGCAGCATGCTAGTTATGCTTAACTAAAATAAAAATATAACTCGATTTCAGACGCAGTCTGAGTCTGACAATGTCATTCGTTTTTATCCAAGGCGAGTGTTATTAGCTTGGGGAAATACTCTAGTGAAGTGAAATCTAAGTCCATGTCCAACTCTAAATTGTAAGGAACTTATATCTTTGATTTCATAGTAATACTTTACAATAAGGTTCATTTGTTTATTATTCATGTATTAACTAACATGAACTAACCATGAGCAACACATTTGTTACTGTACTTGTTAATCTTAGTTAATAATAATAATTATAATAATACACCTGTTAATTGTTTGTTCATGTTATGTCACAGTCAGTGCATTAACTAATGTTAACTAATACAACTTTTGATTTTAATAATGTTTTAGTAAATGCTGAAATTAATATTAACTAAGATTAATAAATGCTGTATAAGTGCAGTTCATTATTAGTTAATGTTAACAAATTGAACTAATAAAACCTTATTGTAAAGTGGTACAGATTTCATGATAGCTAACACTATATGCATATAATACATACATACAATTTACAACATCAACAAAACTAAATATGAATTCGTCATAATTACCTTACCCAGGAAAGTGTCAAACTGAGCTATCATGTCAAGCCAGAATTCAAATGCATGATCCTACAGCTGACCTGAAGGAGAACAGACATGACAGACATGCACTCGAAGTGTGTGTGTGTGTGTGTGTGTGTGTGTGTGTGTGTGTGTGTGTGTGTGTGTGTGTGTGTGTGTGTGTGTGTGTGTGTGTGTGTGTGTGTGTGTGTGTGTGTTAACAGAGACATCGTCCTGTGCCTGTATGTCACATGTTCTCTCTCTCTCTCTGTTCTCGGGTGTTTCTGGGCTTTCGTCAGCTGGTGTGTCTCGGTCACATGACTTCATCTGTGTCTGCACACTAATACAATACGCTAATGCTGCTATTGCGTTTGTTGACTGCTGTAACCCCAGTCAGATTATAACACATTGCAATTATGTTTTTATGTAAATAATTATTAACTAGCTAGACGATGGCTAAACTCTCTCAGAAATTACAGCTAGTCATCTAAATATTAGCACAGCTGTTCTTTCACGTACACAAAAATGCTATTTATGCGTGAAACACAAAATTAATAGCTCAACGCTCATCTTCCACATGTTCAGTGAGTCGGTTGAGCTGCGTGTGCAATTGATGATATCAGCGCAAGGGCGTGGCTTAAATCTGGTCAAATTTGAATTAAAATTGCAGTCTCTTTTTTTAAAGTGAACTCTAATGCAATGCTTCATTGATATGTGTGACTGACCGAGGCTGATGCTGCGCTACACACAGATGTGACGTCATGTGGTCTGACCGTGTGGTTTCAGTCGGCTCTGCAAGTGTTTGTGTTGATCTGAGTGCCGTCGCCATGGTTACAGACTTATTACAGCCTTTCCTGATGAAACAGAGAGAAGGAGAACAGCATATCATTGTTGCACATAATATATATCAGGATAATCAAAGAGATTGAGGTTCAAGGCCCAAAATAAATTTCAATAGTTTCATTTTTTCATTCGACACAAACCATGTTTATCCATTGTGCAAATTAACCCTCATTAGTGCGGGTCCTGTTCTCTGTGGCTTCATGTCATTTTGGTCTTGGTTTTTGGGGATGTCACACAGCCTGTCCACGCTGACAAAATACAGTACAGGAGAGTTTAATTGGATCTACAGTCTTTGACATAAACATCACAAGATATAGAAATTGTTCCTTCATTTTAAAAGTTGGTTTAAAAGCCAGTTTATTTTGCTGTCTTAACTACAGTATGCAGAACTAACGAGGATCGTTCGCTGCACTGTATTATTTACAGATCAGGACAGACGCCCAGCCCAGTTTGGGTGCAGTTTATCCTTCATATGCAAACACACATGCAAATCAACACACACACACACACTCTCTCTCACAGCAGTAATGTTTTAAACATCCTCATATAATCAGAGTCTACTGCACCCGTTGGGTTGAGTAAAAGTGGACGTTTGAACACTTAAATCAAACTTGGATCAGCCTGAGAATAAACAGGAAAACACAGTTGCATTTCTCCAGTCAAAACCCTTTATTTCCACAGTTTCCCACAAATCCATCTCTGTCCCCAGAGCTCCTAGAAAACATTCAGTTTTAGTATTAGATTGTACTTTTCTAGAGAAATTGTGAATGAGAGGCAGAGGCTTTATCCCAGAATGCAGTGCTCAGTGATGGGGCCATTGGTCTGACAGCAGACGGACTGGTGACACGACAGAAGAGCAAAGTCGTTCAGTAAAGTAATCCTGTCAGGATCACTACTGTCAAAGATGATTGAGCATTAGCATACAGTTACTGACGGATAAGAGCAGCGGTAAACACGCTCAGCGCTAACAGAACAAACATTCATGTATTACAGATATCAGTAATGTTGTTAATAGACTATGTAGGACAGGTGGAGCTGGGGATGGAGGAGGGTAATAATCAGAGATAAAGCTGACGATAGTCCTGAACAACACACGCGACTAACATGTCCTGCCAGAACTAAAATATTCGCTTGATATCTTACAGACTGAGGTTGTCATTCTTGTGTCGGCAAAAATAACGATTTTAGGGCTTAGAATCGCCAACCATCTCGTGATATAATACATGATATGATACACGTCATGTTTCAGTTGTGATTTAAACGGCACCAGATGCCCCTCGTCCTCCATAGCTTACTAAAACAGATAGTGCCGCCATTAGTTAAGCCAATGGTGTGAGTTTGAGCTTATTCATAGTCTCTGCACATTAAACTGGGATAAGAGGAAGTATTTAAACATCCCACATTTGGAAGAGCTCAGGCAAGTCTCAGATTATGCATTCGCTACTCTTTCATCCCTGTGGCACTGTCAAATGTCATGCATTTGGGCTGCGTACATTGTTTTCTTTGTTAGCGTGACATTAAATACAGGAAAAAAGCTACTAATGTAATTATGTAGTTCTTTTAAAGCAATCTGTAAAGCGCACGAGGTTACATTTCGGAGCGTCTGCAATCCTTCTTCATTTGAAGTCAATAGCACTCTCAAAGCATACGCATGAAGAGCATTTTTGCATATGTTGAGTTTTTAATATTTACCAAACCAGTGAGAGATCTATAAATGGTTCTCGGGGATATTTATGTGAGGGTTTGAAGTACACATGGAGATGGAATTATAACTTGCTCGTATAAAGGTATTTTATAATGTCTCTCTTCTCATAAGTTGATTTCAGCAGGATATACCAAGTTTTAATAAGACATCTATAAAAACTTTACTACTTTCGTTAACAGAATGTACATAGCATGTGAATAAATCCTTCTGGTCGAAATACTGTTTTTTGTTTGTTGGACAGTTTTTCAGCCATATTGCATATTAAGTGTCAGCTGTGGAAAGTGTGGCTGTTTTCACACTAGCTTCAGTTGTTTGGTCTGAACCCGAAACTGATTGTGCTATATATATATATATATATATATATATATATATATATATATATATAACGATCAGTTTATGCCTTTTTTTAACATTTTTAGAGTACATTAATAAAGGTACACTATGTAACATTTTCTTGTTTAACTCTTTCTCCGCTTAGAAAAATTGACATAATTTTCCGGCTTTCCGTGTTTTCATTGTTATACGGTAGTGTAGATGCATATGTAATATAATGCAAACATCAACATTAAACAGCATATGAATCAGAACTGCCTAATGCCTGAGTGAGACGTCGACCCAGGACGAGCTGCGGGACTGTGAGGCTTTGAGAGTGTGGAGGGACTCGCTCTACTCGTCTGATTTGATCATCGCTCGGAGTACGATCCAGAATAACACTTTGATAAAAATGCAATTTTCTCAGCTTTTTGCTCAAAATTGAGCTTTTTGTGTTGAAGTGTTGATTAAAAAAGAATGCATGAAGCTAGAATAAAATGTGTGAAGGCAAAGGCTTTGTTCTTTCATTTTATATATTGCATGTCCAGATATTTATACAACAAAACATTCTGGGAGCCATGAAAGTTTTGTGAAAATGTTCAAAACTGGCAATTTGTTTTAGAAATGCTGGAGGGAAAGAGTTAAAATTAACAAAATGTAAATAAGTCAATACATTATCAGTCCTTCTTCAAAAACGTGTGTTTGTCTTTCCCTGATTCACTATGGTAAGCCTATTATAAGTCTTTAATAAGTATTTTAGACCTGTCGCGATGCTTTTCACACTCACTCGTCTCATCATATCTGTAAATAGAGTAAAGTTTCTCCGGCTTCTTTGATGTGTGCGTGTCTGGTGGGAGAGTGGCAGACGTTAGTTGAGTGTGTGTGTGTGTGTGTGTGTGTGTGTGTGTGTGTGTGTGTGTGTGTGTGTGTGTGTGTGTGTGTGTGTGTGTGTGTGTGTGAGTGTCAGAGGTTAGTTGAGTGTGTGTGTGTGTGTGTGTGTGTGTGTGTGTGTGTGTGTAAGTGTATGAGTGTGTGAGTGTCAGAGGTTAGCTGTCACAACGAGCGAGAAAGGTTGACATGGAGCCGCTAAATCTCAAATCACCTGTTTTAAACAAATGTGACCCGTCACAGAAACCAGGGACACAAGTCGGCAGCACAACTTTCGAGCAAAATGAGAAAGAAGAGTTTTTTTCAAAATTGGTGATTTTCAATTTTTTGGAGAATCTGTTAATTGAAATCACGAAGAAGCCTCTCCATGTTTGAGATAGCAGTATTGGTATATTTAAAAGCTTACATTTTGAGGTTGAAATCGGCTTGTTTTCGGAGATTCTAGCATGCAGTAGGGGCGTGGCGTGTCATTGTCTGTGTGTATATCCATACTGAATAACCCGGCGCTTTTGCCCCCGCCCTCCAAGTGAACCGCATGGCTACTTATTATGCTGTGCTCTGGCCGGCTCTCTCTGATATCAAAATTCAATGAAGATGGATGCCGCAAAGATTGTCGCAGACGAGATGAACCGTCTGGCAGTTACACCGAAAATGTTTTCGCCGCACTTCGTGGGCTCGGGAAACTGAACCGGAGGTATGGGTGCGGCGCGCGCGCCCTCAGTGCTTGAATACGGCGGCTCGGCTCGCTGACAGCGGTGGCTGGCTGTTTCATATGTGACGGAGAATCGAAATAGAGGATGCAGTTAAGACCTTTGCTGCTGCGATGAAGGCCTGCCGTGCGTGTTTCTGAAATGTAAGTTAAGCTTCATTTGCTCTTTAGTCGTTATTTAAGATGCTGAACCTGCTGATGATATAATGTGCTTGCGGACATTTCATTTGTGTGTGTATACGCACATAAGAAAGTGGTGTAAAGAGATTTGCAACAGTAATTTGAGGAGGTGAAATGTGATTATTTGGAAAATTGCAGAAATGACTGCTTAAAGAAAAATGCCAGCAGGCATTTGCCTCCTACATAAACTTTAATATTGTTGACATTTTGGGCACACGAGCGTTGCGCACTATTTGCGCTATATGTAGGCCTATGGCTTATTGGTCTTTGTTTGTTGTTGCTGGTTTTGCGTTATATGTATATGGCATATTGGTCTTTGTGTGTTGTTCCTGGTTTTGCGTTATACTGTATGTATATGGCATATTGGTCTTTGTGTGTTGTTGCTGGTTTTGCGTTATATGTATATGGCATATTGGTCTTTATGTGTTGTTGCTGGTTTCGCGTTATATGCAGGCTATATGGCATTATTGGTCTTTGTGTGTTGTTGCTGGTACGTTGCAAATAGAGGGGCAGCACAATTGTTTTTCGCCTAGTGCGGCAGAAGTGCACTCATTCGAAGTGTAAAAAAAGCTGTAAAGCACATGGAGGAGCTTTACAGGGGGTATGGCTTATCTAAATGAGATGTAAATGAGCCCTATTGTCACCCCCAGCAGCAGAGACAGGTGAGAACTGCACAATCTTTAGAGGTCGTTTTCTCATCTTTGAGCTTTTTTAAGTGCCTACTTTAAAATGGCCACAACTTCTCCAAATATTATCAGATTTCCACATGTAACACATCGTTGGAAAGCTTGGATATTACACTCTCAGAATCTATGAATAACTCAAAATGCCCCAGAACCGACTTGTGTCCCTAGTTTCCGTGACTGGTCACAAATGCCGAACAGAGGAGAGTGTGTGTGTGTGTGTGTGTGTGTGTGTGTGTGTGTGTGTGTGTGTGTGTGTGTGTGTGTGTGTGTGTGTGTGTGTGTGTGTGTGTGTGTGTGTGTGTGTGTGTGTGTGTGAACAGGAGAGTCTGCTGGAGAAAAGAGAACAAGTAATTAAACAAGAATCAACATCAGATCGTGTGTGTGTGTGTGTGTGTGTGTGTGTGTGTGTGTGTGTGTGTGTGTGTGTGTGTGTGTGTGTGTGTGAACAGGAGAGTCTGCTGGAGAAAAGAGAAAAAGTAATTAAACAAGAATCAACATCAGATCGTGTGTGTGTGTGTGTGTGTGTGAACAGGAGAGTCTGCTGGAGAAAAGAGAACAAGTAATTAAACAAGAATCAACATCAGATCGTGTGTGTGTGTGTGTGTGTGTGTGTGTGTGAACAGGAGAGTCTGCTGGAGAAAAGAGAACAAGTAATTAAACAAGAATCAACATCAGATCGTGTGTGTGTGTTTGTGTGTGTGTGTGTGTGTGTGTGTGTGTGTGTGTGTGTGTGTGTGTGTGTGTGTGTTTGTGTGTGTGTGTGTGTGTGTGTGTGTGTGTGTGTGTGTGTGTGTGTGTGTGTGTGTGTGTGTGTGAACAGGAGAGTCTGCTGGAGAAAAGAGAACAAGTAATTAAACAAGAATCAACATCAGATCGTGTGTGTGTGTGTGTGTGTGTGTGTGTGAACAGGAGAGTCTGCTGGAGAAAAGAGAACAAGTAATTAAACAAGAATCAACATCAGATCGTGTGTGTGTGTGTGTGTGTGTACAGAGGAGAGTGACTTTAGGAGAACATGAACAGATAACTGAACTGATAAACCGTCATATATGTGTCTCTAAAACAGTTCACTGTGAAGATTATCTGTTGTGAAGATCATTTAATTACGGTTGTTGTGCTGTACATTTACATTTATTCATTTAGCTGACGCTTTTATCCAAAGCGACTTACAATTGCTAGATATGTCAGAGGTCACACGCCTCTGGAGCAACTAGGGGTTAAGTGTCTTGCTCAGGGACACATTGGTGTCTCACAGTGGATTCGAACCCGGGTCTCTCACACCAAAGGCATGCGTCTTATCCACTGCGCCATCACCACCCCTTTAGTTTATTCTTAAGGAAGTATCGTGTCTATTAATGTGTAAAGCTACAGTATCATCTTCAGCTAGTCAGCTGGAGACCCTTTCATCTGAACTGGTCATATCTCTTCAGTAGTATAGTAGGATAATCATATCCATCCGCACAGAGCCGAAGCACAACCAAAACAATGTTCTTCCACAAAACGCATGCAGTTTTGTTTTTTAACCACTAGAGAGCTGAAAATTACAGTGTACCTTTTAAAAAAAACAGCATAATTATACAATAATACAGTAACAGTCTTTGTCCAATAAAAGCCTTCATAAAGGGACTCTAGAAATATAATGTTCACCCAAAGCATGAGTGGACGGCCTGCCGCTGTCACGCTCCTCTATCGGACTACATCTGCCCACTCGTCATTAGATGACTAGTTGAGTAGTGCAGACTGCTCATAAAAGTCTTCGGCTGCTTTTGCTCTGCTTTGCTGTCTCATGAGGCAAATATGAACTCAGATATTTCACATCAAATTCTGTCAAGACCAAGTTAAGTGAGCTATTCTATCAACATTGCTTTTATACTGCTCTACATTGTATATTTCTTTTAAACACTTTTAGGAGAAACATCTGCGATAAAATTGTTGGGAAAAACATTATGTGTGTGAAACTGTCCTTTCCCTGCAGTAGCATCATGTGTCAGCGGAGATTGCTGCGGCTTCACTAGCCATACAGTATGTGTTTACTGCTTATGTCAAGAGTTGTGTGAGGTGACATGCACCATCAGTCATCATGTTGACGGGTGTGTGTTCAACCCTGCGCCACAGACGCTGTCGGACAGACATGTGCAGGGCATCTGGCCTGGGAGTGTGAGGAGGAGAGTTACAGTGGAAGGTCAATGTTGATCCAGGTGCTCCTCAAAACAGCTTTTGACTCTGACAAATCAGCTTTATAAAGACTAAAGGACTTTGAGACAGTAATCTACTTAAACATCAGGTCCTCAGAATATTCTGCATCAGTCCTCTCAAATGCAGCCACAGGCTAAAGTGGTTTATATAGCTGTTTGCTCACACTCCAGGGTGCTTGAGATCATGTTTGGAGTGGCAGACACTGGAAAGCCTCAGATGCACCAAAACCAAAGACTGATCTCTGATTTGCCTCTGTCAGAGCTACTGCATCTACTGTAAGCTCACTTTTCTATTGGTGTTTAAGGCGAGACACTACAGGTGAATAGGGTAATTTTTTTAGCTAGCAGATATCACCATGAAACTTTGCCAGTTGATTACCTACATTAAGATGAGAAAAAAATGTGTTACAAGTTTTCTGTAATTTAATGTTTAAATATGCATATGAGGCATTATCTAATTAAATATGCGCTAATTTGCATATATATATATATAAAAAAAACTAAATCTGAGTATTGGACAAAGCCAGGTTCAAAATTATTTTTTCATTGTGTTCACATATTAGATGGGGGAACAATTACAGAGGGATTTATGGAAATCTACTTTTGTTATCCTGTAAATCAGAATACACTGCTAATAGCCTTAAAAAAATGATTTTCGCCATGTTTTTTGGAATAAAATGTTATATAAATCAGGCTAGGAATAATATATTTACAAATCCCTCTGTAAATGTCTTCATAATATAACTATGTACAAGACTGGAAAGTTTGGTGTATAAAGGTGCTACTGAACTTGAGATTTCGGACTTGGAGAATGAGAGAAAAGTCATTTTGAGAAAACGTGCTTTAAAGATTTAGCATCAGCCAATGAGATTGCGCATTTAGAGTAAAATCCCCCCTTTTACTTTCACGATTGGTTGCTGATAAAAAGGAAATGACCATATTTGGATCTGGCAGTATTGTAGAGGAGAGAGAGAGCTTTCTAACGGTGTGTGTGATGACAGGTTGCAGATCGCGATCACGGAGCAGAAGGATGATTTATAACGACAACTTTTGATGAATTTATGAGAAATCTACAGATGCAAACAAAGTGTAGTAAAATAAAGGCCTAAATGTGTATTTCAGACTTTTTTTCACCACGAGTCTGAAAGAAGACATGTTATTGAAGACAAATATCCCAAAATCTCAAAATTGACCAGTGAAAAAAAAAAACGATGTTTTTGCCTGCCGTGCCTCGCCTTAACCACTGAAATCTCCAGCAATATACACTGATCAGTCTCAACACTAAAACCACCAGCCTAATATCGTGTAGATCCCCCTCGTGCCGCCAAAACAGCACTGACCCGTCTAGGCATGGACTCCACAAGACCTCTGGACGTGTCTTCTGGTTTCTGGCACAAATACACTAGCTGCAGATCCTTTAAGACCTTCAGGTTGTGAGGTGGTGTTGGTCCAGCACATCCCAGAGATCTGGGGAATCTGGAGACCAGGGCAACACCTTGAACCCCTCAAACCGTTCCTGATCACTTTGTTCAGAGGGGCATGTGCATTATCCTGCTGAAACAGCCGCTTCATCCAGTTGTACATGTTGCAGGAGCTGTGGACGCTGGACGGGGGTCATCATGGGCTCTCAGATGCAGTCCAGCTATAGTACTTTAGCATGAGCTGCCTCACTATATTTCAAGCAAACATATTTCACTTATTGCTGTATTCCACACCGTGCGTCCACACTGCTGACACTGTGTGCATGAAGTAGACTTTGGCCACGAGAATACGGTTGCCAGAATGAGTATTTGAGTCCGGTTATGTTCACACGCAGTTCAGAAATGTATGGAGTGACAAACCACATTCTATAACTGAACTCAAACCTTTACATTTCCAGAACTCACAATCGTATTCTCAGAAAACCCGGACTGTGTGATCGGATCCGGACTGGATCACGTCATACAGTGCGAGAGCCGCTCTGCGCTGCAAACTTGTGTCTACCGTGTGTTGTGTTACAGCAACTCCCAGCGACAGAGATATGAGCTGTGTGTCGTCTGAAGGGTTAGAGTTAGACATTTACAAAACACGAGCAAAACTCTCAACTCCGTTTACATGTTATTTTCATTATTTTGATGATTCGCTAAGAAGTGTGGTTATTTTTACGGCCATTCGTCACATACCCCAATGCACAGCACAAATGATGAAGTCACATCCCAGTTTATAACTGCTCATTTACATCAATTCTATGGACTTTGCCGCTGAAACTGGTTTTGCCTTCACTGCCGTATTCAGATACTGAGCAGAGACTGTGCAGTGAGTTGTGTTGACGGAGTTCAACACACTGCATCCGTGTACGTCCGAGAACAGACACACTTTGGTCAGAGCGGTAATAATGCGATTATAGTTACTAGGACTATGAGCTTAATCGCATTAGTTTGATCAAAGTATTTTGTTAACGTGAGGTAAAGATTAATCACAATATTGCCAAAATCCCATTATAATCCCATTATGGGGGAGTATGTAAATGTACACATTGACAGGGTTAAAATGCATTAATTAAATTTCACTGTTTCAGTTCACCTGGTTAGATTTGAACCTATAAGTTTGGGGGTTAGAGCTGAGCTCTTTAACTCTAACACAGTTCTACCAGCAGATGATGGCAATAACACTGTCAGACTCTTCAGTAATTGGCTCTGCTTGTGATTGCAGGCCACGGCAGCGACTCGGAGAGCGACGCCCCCCAGAGGAAGATGCCGGACGTGCGCAAGGACGACATGCTGGTGCGGAGAACGTCCTACAGCGAGCCACGGATCGCCCTTCCTTTCAACCAGTACTTGCCCAACAAGACTAACCAGGGCACGTTCATGGCCGCGCCGGTGCGCCGCCCGCGTGCAGACCGGGACGACAGCTGCAACAGCTGGAGTAACACAACCTCACCTGTCGGAGGAGAGAGGCCTTTCAGGTAAGGCTGACACACTGGTATGTTGATAAAGCGGTTGGTTTACCAGTAGGAGTGTTGGACAATGACTCGCTCCTGAAATAAATATTCTGTTTGGGCTCCAAGAGTTTTTGAGACCTTTCCAGCTGGCATGTGTGAAGAGTAAAGGGGAATAACTCAAGACTACTTTAGTGTCAGTAGGTCAAAGGTCAGGCATTTGGTTAGATTCGAAAACCAGTTCTGAGAGCAACTTTTGCTTCTTTTTATAATTTTGGAACAAATCAGCACATCATTATTCTTTCTTACCATAGACATTAGTGATGTTATTAGTTATGATAGTCATGTTTGGCCTCACACAGTTAAATCTCTCTGTACCTGCACCGAAATCCTAACCCTCTGCGTGTTTATAAATAATACAATAAACAAATTAATAAATTAATTAATCAACCCTTATTTGCCCCATATCAGCTGCCAAGATATTTATAGTATGTGTTTCGAGATGGTCTGTCTTCTCTCGAGACACTGTTTGCCAAACTCCACATAGATCCTTTTACAGCATGAAAAACATGTAGTCAGTGTATCCGCCTGTAGTCAATCATTTAATCCCTTAAAACTCATCTTTGATCACCAAAATTACATATTTAAAAGTTTTTTCCTTGAAAAAAAATTCTTCATGCCTTAAAATATCTTGAATGTAACTCGACACCCTTGCCTCATTTAGTATGCGTGGTTCTATGAATATGCAAATGAGCCCCGCCTCCACTCACTCACTCACTCAGAGATCCACTCGTTGACGATCACACGTTGATCTGATTGGTTACAAGGTAGTTTGTGAAACTACACAAACACCAGCGATTTCAAACCGTGATTTTGAGACTGTCTTTGGTTCACTGCAGTTTTAAGAAGAAAATACTCAGCAATGCTGTCGACTTATGAACTTACACATTTACACATCGCCTTGCCGATAATGTTGATTATGCATCTGCAGTAACTCTCATGTGCTGAAGGAGTGCTAGAGATATGATTTATATCTGCAGTCTGGTCTTTTGCCTGAATGGTGATTAGATTCACAGTTTAGTATCGCTGCGCTGGATTTGAGAAACAGCCTCACCCGGGTCCTAATGCGGCGCTGTAGACATACTTGATAGACTAATACAATGAAAAGCAAAATAAACATAAAACATTAAGATACTTGTGTTTCTGAATAAATAAAGCAGCAATCGATGTCAGAAATCATGATATCTGATTTGATTTAAAGATCAGAAGCTATAGCTTTAAATAATTGTTTATATACAGTTTTATTAATTAATGTGTAATATTTTGTTCAAACGGATTATGAAAATATCTTGAATTCAAGAAGCCCTAAACGATTTTCTGAATTGTTACAGCTCTTTTGCAGTAGATCACCTACAAATATTAAATCCACAAATAAAATGTTAAGGTTACAACTGCATCTGTCTGAAAACAAATCAGCAGTGATTGATTTTATTACTATTATTGCTTCTAATATTTAAATGTACTTTCATTGTAAAAAATAATATAATAATGTTTTAGTTCTCAAAACTAATGGTTTAGTGAGTTTTCTCAAAACTAACCGAAATGAAAAATATGTTTTTAGAATCCCTGCACAGGAGAGAAAATATATCGGTATCGGGCAAAATTTGATATCGGCAAAAATACAATATCGTGCATCCCTAGTTTTTTCTTCTGTTGTATTTGTTTGCATTGGTTTTGCAGTGCAGATGTTTGAGAGAGTGCTTGATTTGATCCAGATGTGAGCATTCATTGACTCAGAGCTTCAGGCTGCTGTGCTGTGATCCAGAACAACCATCAGACTGACAGGATCAACACACACACTCCAATATACACTCGGATGCTTATTCACATCAGCTGAAAAAACAGCATGCTAATGTATCATTGATAATCTCCTGTAATTGTGTATTCTGTGTAATATGTGTGTGTGTTTTCAGTGCGGTTTATATCTCTGTCCTTATTTACCGTTTGCAATCGCAGATTAAGATGCTCGTATTTCTGTAGTATGCAGTTCATATACTGTGTATGTGAATATTCTGCATGCATAAAATACCCAAACCTACTGCATTTGTCAGAATGTGTGAGTACTGTATTTCTCAACGACACGTTTTACTTTTCAGCTAAAGTGTGGTGATTTTTAACATCATCTGCACATTATTTACAGCTTATTGACTCTGATTTGGTGGTATATATTGCTGATAAATATTTTATGGCCCAAAAACGATAAATGGACCATTTTAAAAATGAAACTTGTGCTACAGTCTAATTATGTACAGTATGAAAAAATTATGTTTTGATGTATTTTAAAGGCTAGATCAAGGTTTTATAAAATGTAAACAGAACATGCAAGAGAAATGCGCATGCACAATTGAATCTAAATATCGACATACAATTTAATTAAAACATTTCTATTTGAAGAATATTTGTCAGTATACAGTAAAACGTGCTAGATCTCTGCCACTGTATATTGTCAATAAGTGGAAAACACACACAATGTAATTGTTTTTCTTTTCTTTTTTCTTTTCTTTTCGTCCCTCCTCTCTGTTGTATAACACTTTCCTCTTACATCCCCCTCTCCTGTCATGGCTTGCTCCTGGTTTGACGGTGTGTGTGTGTGTGTGTGTGTGTGTGTGTGTGTGTGTGTGTGTGTGTGTGTGTGTGTGTGTGTGTGTGTGTGTGTGTGTGTGTGTGTGTGTGTGTGTGTGTGTGTGTGTGGGTGTGTCACTGTTGTTGTGTGATTTAGTGTTAGTGAAAGCCTTTGGTCAGATGTGTCCTGTGTGGTAACAGGAAGTGATGTTCTCTGTGTAGAGTCTCAGATAGAGAGTGAGAACTCCAGAGCTTCTCCTCAGAACGACTCTTCCTCTAAAAACCCCGTGTCCATGAATCCACAACTCAGTGACCCTCAGGTCAGATCCCCCCTCCACCCCCCTGTTCACCCTCTCCATCACGAGCAGAGCCAATCAGAGGAGAGAGACGGACGGGACGCTTTCTGCCAAACTCCTCCAAACCCGCCGGATCCCCTTCAGAACGACTCTCTGACGTCCGTTAATCAGACTGCAGGAAATGACATCAGGTGCCCAGCGAGCCTTCACCAAAACACTCATGATCACGCATTCTACACATCTATCTATCTATCTATCTATCTATCTATCTATCTATCTATCTATCTATCTATCTATCTATCTATCTATCTATCTATCTATCTATCTATCTATCTATCCACCCATCCATTCATCCACCAACCACAGATCCGTCTATCCATCCATCATCCCACCCAATAAAAATAGTTGTTGTAATGGTCCGATGGGATGCCTGATCTTATGTTCACTGTACTGTTTGACAACAAATGCAGCTTCTTTTACTTTGATGTCCTTTCAGAAGCCGTCTTTTTGCTCTGTCTGACCTCCAGACCTTGGGTCCGTCCTCCTTAGAGGAGTCTCGTATTGTTTTTGGGATCGGCACTAAAGGAAAAAATACTTTATTTATGTTCTTTTGCTCATATATTTGGAGCTTGCTTTTGGCTGCTGTTGTAGGATAGGCTGGGCGCTGAAGGGCCGTTTTTGGCAGATTTGCTCTGACTGTCAGGTGGAACCAGAGCCAGACGAGTTTGGGTTTCAGTCCCACGCCAGGCGTCTGCTGTTTATAATGTTTGGGCTTGATGTAGGCCAACATGAATGAACGTCACTGACACTCCAAGGAAAGCCTTTGAATCTGGTGGCTCAGATTGGCATGGCGGGCTAAGACAGGGTGGTCCTTACCACGGTAAACACTTCAGCAGACGATCTTCTGGCTTTAAAGCAGGTAGCTGAAAAATGAGCTCTTGTTGCAGAGTTAATATACCAAGTGTGCAGTAAAGACAAGCGAGCCTGTTTCATAAGAACAGATGGAATCGGGGGATGAATTGATTCAAACATGTGTGACTTTCTTCAGTGTAGCATAAAAGAAGATCAGTGGAAGTCAGTGGGCACCAAAACTGTTTAGTCACCAACATTCTTCAAAACATTTTCTTTTGTTTCATAGAAGAAATAAATTTACATGAGGATGAGTAAATGATGACCAAATCAGTTTTTGGAAAAGCACACAGGACAAAACAAGTGTCATGAATAACATGTTATAAAGAATGGATCTGCCACTGGATTCAGACCACACACATGTACAAACGACTACAGAAGACATTTAATAGCCAAAAACACTAAATACCTTTCATTTTATCTGAAAGAACTCATCATGAAAGTTGATCATCCTCAGCTACAGAATACAAAAGCAATCATTGGCAACATGCTTTTGTAATTCTCAAAAACTGATATATATATATATAGATAAACATTTGGAATCTGAATATTATTATCAGTACCTTTCATAATGACAACATCAGGTGTTCACAGCGGCCACAGAAACTAATAAACACACGGAGGAAAGGCTCTGAATGTCGCTCTGAGGACTTTCCCATTGTGTGTTGATGAAAACAGTCTCACAGAAGGAACAGGCGACCCGCCCGGAGGAAGACGGGGAATGTGCCGGTTTCCTGTGTTGGGCCATGAGCTGAGCTGAACTGAACTGAACTCAGCACTGCCGCCCAACAGGAAATTAAAAGTGCTGCTTTACATTGAGGCTAAAGGGCTTTTAGAAACTAAAACGTATTCACCTTGAAGTCTGATGAATTCCTTAATATTCCAGTAATATAATGCGCTAGAAACTGCTCTTCCAAACAACAGTAACATGTATGGGAAGTTTAAAGCAGCACTATGTCGTTTTTACGGTTTTTGCTCTCGGGGTCCCCCTACAGTCTTCATCCCAGGTACATTGGCATATATTTCAGCATGTCATATGAATATAATTTCATGGGTTTTTGTCTTTTTTTTCAAACGTCAAAAGATCACGCAACTCACGTTTACAAGCCAGCGTCATTATAGTAGATTGGGTACTGTTTTACATAACGGATATGCTAATTCAATTCAATGCTTGTGTGGTAGGTAATAGCCATATATCGTCAATATTATAATATCAAGCTACCATAGATGAATCTTCAAATTTGAAAAATCGATTTGCATTATAGTCTGAGGCAAGACACTTTCACCAGAAAAATAAATAAACAAACTTGACTATCATGAAGATAAATGGAGGACCAGATAGATCCCGTAACATGGCCAGGCAGACAACAAATTCGAAAAAATAGAGATAGTATGCAAGCAATATATTTACTAGTCCAACAGTAAATATAGTCCAAACCTTTGCCTTCTTCCTTTTAGTTGCTGCCTCGGCCATGACAACAACATACTGACGGCAATGAAACGCTAGTTGGGCTCTCACGTCAGAATCTGAGGAAGTGGGGGAAGTGTCATATGCCGTATAGCAGTCGAATATTGTAGTTTTTTTTTTGTGATCGGGTTCCTACCCGAAACCCGAAGTTACGTAGTGCCAGTAAAAGCGATACAGACACTGTCAGGCTACGGCAGACGTATCATTCAACCTATTGTAAGTCGATGTACCATCTCAAGGATCTTGGAAATATATTATGAAGGTTGAAAAACTAAATAGTGCTGCTTTAATATGCAGAGTAAACAGAAGACATCAAAGTTTGATCATCCAAAAACTGTCTCAGTGGTGTTTTACAGCTTGAAAGCATCGTTAGCAAACTATGGTTCTGACGTAAACATAGTTCAACGATTCTGTGTTTCCTGAAACCACAGGTCAAACGAACATTTGCAAACAGCATCAAAAGTTTGAACTACAGCTCACGACTTCTGGTTAGAAGCACAGTTTCTCGTTAGCATTACTACAAGGACCTGAAATACTGGAAAGCCTTTGCTGCACGATTCGCTACCTGGCAAGGGAGGATCGAAGTCTAAGCAGTGTTGACAGTCTTTAACATCATAGATACAATTATACTGTACATTTGGTGGAGAGGAACAACATAAATCTGCAGCTGATATTCATAAAGTATAAGATCTGTTTAGATTAAAAGTTTTCCACCTGAAATCATTGATATTTTTACTTTGGCCCATTTCAGTAAAACTAGTATGCAAATATTTGGCTTATTTATTTTTACTATTCGAAAGCTGTAAGAATTGAGTTTTTGACAGAAAAGTGTGCTTGCGCTTATGTTTATATTTCTCAGAGGATTTTTGTAATATGATCTGGAAAGATTACATGGTTTCACAACCAGAAAATTAATCAGATCTGTGCCAATTTAAACAGCATGACACAATGTAAAGGTAAAGCAGTTTGTTGACAGAACCTGAGCCAGAGATTCTCTGGAAGCGCAGCTGGATGTTTTCCGGCAGTCGTGTGTGTCTGTTGTGTCGTGTGTGTGTGTGTGTGTGTGTTTGTGACTGGTGTTCAGTGCTGAGATCTGGCATTAAGGATGAGGGTGAGCAGGCATGGCATCTGTGTGAGAGTCACTGATCAGTGTCCATCTCATAAGAGCTGTGGATTAACTTAAAGAGCTGTACAGTATGTAGAGTTCAGAGGCCCTTGTTATTAGCGACACCAGTGGCCGTTCAGGGAACTGCAGCACAAGAGACTGAATGTGGCAATGCGAGACTAAGATTTGAATGAATCCTTTTTCCTGAAGACTGTATAAACATTAGTTTCATGTGCCCTTGTAAATGTCACATCTTTTGATTTTCCCATTGCAGAAGAATTTTTTCTTCTGCAAACCCTCTCGGGTTAGGACTGTATTCCTTGTTCCCTGAAAAGGGAACGAGACACTGCATCGATGATGACACTATGGGGAATGCCTCTTACCGTAGCGCGTCTGAAGTATCATTGAAACGAATCCAATCCTATTGCCGTTGTGTGATGATGTAGTGTGTGAGGGCATACACAACAGGGTTAGCTTTGCGATGAAGCAAGTCGCTCCCAGGCAGGAGAAGGCGTGTCAAAGGGACGCAGTGTCTTGTTCCCTTCTAAGGGAACAAGGGTTACACAGGGTTCGTACAAGGTCCTTAAAGTGCTTGAAGTACTTGAATTTGACTTTTTGAAATTTAAGTCCTGGAAAACCCTTGAAAACAGCCATATTTTTGAAGAGGTACTTGAAAAGTGCTTGAATTATTAAAAATAAGGATGCACCGAAACCGAGCTCATGTACTCCTAAAAATGCTCGTAAAAATGTTCCGATACCAACAACCGATAGGCCCAGGCAGCGTGTGTACAGTAAAGGCTGATTTATACTACTGCGTCGGACCTACGCCGGAGCCTCTACAGCCTGTTTTATGCTTCTGCGTCGAATCGACGGCGTACCCCCGCAGACCCCTCTGCGTCGCCGCGAACCCCTCCGCCGTAGCTCGACGTGCACCTCCAAAAAATTGTAACTACGCGTTGAGGCGACGCAGACCACAAGGGCTGTGATTGGTCCGATGCACCGCGATGCAACTCAACCTAACGCAGAACCATAAAACGGCCACGACACCGTAGGAGTGATTGCGTAGCTTCGCCGTGGAGTTGACGCAGAAGCATAATGAGGCCTTACGCCGTTGACTACGCTTTGGGAGCATGAAGAGGGAGCATGTGAAACCCGAGGAAGCGGTTTGAGCAGACCAATCACAGCGCTTGCGTCCGTGTAGAATTAATGCGTTGTTACATTTTTGGAGAGGTGCACGTCAAGGTACGCCGAAGGGTACGCGCGCTACGCACAGCCTACGGCGTAGCTACGGCGTAAGTTCGACGCAGAATTATAAATTGGGCTTAACAGCTGTGGTGCGGGAGCTGATCAGAGGAAACCGCGCAGTGGATTGAGCGCGCAGCGGCACAGACACGCGAGCTGGTCGAGCACATCCCTTTA
The DNA here is from genome assembly GCF_051911475.1 of Siphateles boraxobius. Classification (NCBI taxonomy): domain Eukaryota; kingdom Metazoa; phylum Chordata; class Actinopteri; order Cypriniformes; family Leuciscidae; genus Siphateles; species Siphateles boraxobius. The sequence goes on along the minus strand of NW_027508819.1, from coordinate 2,350,827 downwards.
AAATACATCAGTGGAAGGTTTGTAGTTCAGTCGGATGTCAATGGCAAAGAAAATAAAACAAGGCATGTAACTTATTATTAACGTTAACTGACGAGAGAGCGCCCAGTTCTGTTGAATGCTCTTGATTGCTGATCGTTCACTCAGCGCGTGTTATTTGGATGAAAACTAAATCGTATATGTAAGTAAAGTAAAACATGAACTGTTACCTGATTTATGTAGGTATAACGAGTGATTCCCTACATTATTACTGGACGTTTGCAGTCAAGAAGTTCCATGAACGCAAACATCAGCGCGCGCCGCAAACCAGCGTCTCCGCGAGCGAATACTGAATTAAATTGTCTTTCACGTCTTGCGCTTGTACGGACGAATTCACACAAAATTATGTAAGAACGCTCATCTTGGCGAGTATCCTAGTAAACATAGTCAGTTATATCTCAAGTGAAGTAGCCATGTTCAGATGGGGTCCGTGCGTTCGGTCATAAAGGGGCAGTTTAACAAACCCACTGCTGTTTTAATGTTAATCAAACAATGGACAAATAAATGACTCACTGCTCTTGACCAAATAGGCTACCCTTTTCAACTTTACAAAAATATCCATCTAAATTTAAATTTATTCAGTAGTGAATATGCTATTTTTTCACATTTGATTACTTTATTCAAATTTCTGTACCTGTTAGATCTACCTGAAAAACTCTAAAAACACTGTTTATTTAATTTGTAGCCTTTCTTTGTTCTTTTGTATTTATTTGTAAGTTAATTATTCGTTCTTATTTAGTTGCTGACTGCTTACCTTAATAATTTTTAAAATTCACATTAATTAGGCTGGCAGTTTTTGTTGTAGTATCAAAATTGGATTAAATAATTGATATTTCACTGGTGTCTAAACATTTGTACCACTGACCCAATCCTCAGCACTGACCATTCTGGAGCTGCTCTAGTGTAAAAATGTGCTGTGCTATTCAATGAAAGATAAAATATGATAGAGCAATAGAATGTACAGTAACAGAAGCTCATACAATGTATTTTAGCAGGCTTAATTAAGCATGAAAATAATTGAAAGAAATATATATTTGATTAACAAATTAAGCCAACTATAACTAATATGATTTATATTGTCTTGGTTTTTCTACAAATACATTTAAAAATTACAAATGCAGTGAAAATTCAGGGATCGGTTACGGTATCGGTATCTCGTTCTGCAAAAAGTGGAAACTGCATCACTAGGGTGCATCCCTAATTCAAAATATTATGATTTTTTTTTTTTTTTTTAAATACAATTGTTTCACACTAAATCAACACTGCAGCCTGTCTGAGATATAGAGCTATTTCTCATGTCATGAGCATGATATTAAGTATATGATAAGTATATAATACAACTTTCATTCTTCAGGTCAATCATATATATTAATTGGGGAAAAATCAGTTTCAATATACTTTCAATGGTTAAGGGGATTTCACATGCCTGGCAGCGCTGGTCAATGGATTGACCTCTATGAAGTAAAACATAAGATACCATATATATTTAATTTGAGTAAAAAAAATAAAGATATTTGATAAGCTTTATTAAAAAAAAAAAGTAAAGATAATGTTTGATAAGTGCGGATTGAAGTCCTTGAAATTCAAAAAAGTAGTGCTTGAAAAGTCCTTGAAAGTCCTGGAATTTCATTTGACAGAGTCTGTACGAACTCTGGTTACAGTCGTAACCCAGAACACTCCGTTCGAGGGAACTTGCACTGCGTCGACCCACTATGTCACAATGAAGCCTGCCTGTCCTAGTGTGAAGCTGTCCCAGGCACAACTTAGGAAGAGAGCACTCGTGTGCTGTGTGTAGAGGGGAGGTCCACTGAGAAAACCTCTGAATATAGATGTTAAGTGCTCTGACAGGCAGAGCAGATGAAGTCTCTCATCATCCGCCGTTACATGAGGTGGGGGATGAAAAGCCTGTAGAACCGTAGACCTCACCGTATTGGAAGGCACCTTAGGAACATAGGCAAGTGTGCAAGATGGGGTGCAAGATGGCCTTAATTCTCCCGTGGAGCAAACTCCAGGCACTGCGGAGATATGGAGAGCGTCTGGAGATCTCCTACTCTCTTAAGAGAAGTAATGGCGAGGAGAAAGGTCAGCCGAATCCAGATGTTCAAAGGGGGCCTCAACCAGCCCTTCGAGAACCACTGCCAGATCCCATGTGGGGACTCTGGTCAGGGTCACAGGTCTCATCCTCCAGGCACTTCGAAGGAACCGTACGATCAGCTGAGGTCTTCCCAAAGGCCCATCAACTTAGATGAGTGTGGAAAGCCGCAATGGCAGCCACGTACACCTAAAGTGTGGACGAGGTAAGACCAGCAGAGAAGCGATCTTGGAGGAACTCCACAACTGAAGCCACCATCTACATTTCCCTCAACAGGACATCTGCCCCCCAATTCTGGTCCCCTGGGACATACATTGCTCTGAGAGACAACAGTTTCCAGGATCTGATGCGCCAGTCTGGAGAGAGGGCGTGACCTCAGTACCCCCCCCCCCCCCCTGATGGTTTAAATAGGACACCACTGATGTCAGTTCTTCCAAAAACCTGGTGACCTTTGAGGTCTGGGAGGAAGCTCCTCTGAGCCCGGAAGACCGCTAACATCTCTAGGCAATTTATGTACCAAGTTACCTCTAGTAAAGCGGCCGTCCATGACCGCGCCCCAGCCCGTGAGGCATCTGTCGAAGCGGCTTTCTGGCGACATGGAGCTCCAAGCACTGGACTTTGGGACAGAAATCAAGTTTTTTTCCACACTGATAGGGAACGAGGGCATCCGCGCTTAACCCTTATCATGCCGAATGGATTCCCCCTCTGGGAAAACCCCTTGGTTTTTAACCACCACTGTAGGGCCCTCATGTGCAGCAGGCCAAAATATATCACGTTGGACGCAGCTGCCATGAGCCCTAACAGTCTCTGAAACTGTAAAATGAAGTAGCGGTTGTAAAACCCAGATGCCCTGTCTGGTGGAGGAACACGTTCTATGGTCAAAAGGGAGTGAACATCCTGTTCCTACACCCGACCCTGCTCTGGGTCGACTGCAGTCCAGACCACCGCGTTGAGCTTTGGTGGGAGGACCTCAAACCTTAGCCTGTACCCTATTTCTACAGTGCCCAGGAGCCATGGAGATACATGGGGGAGACATCGCCATGCGCCTCGGGGCTGGTGTCGGGTGTTTTTCGAGCGCCGCTCTCGATACTCTGAAGTGGAAAACTGGCAGGGAATAATCGAAAACGTTGTGAACACTGCCTGGCCGCAAACCTTCGGGGCCATTCGCTGAAAATCGATGTGTCCCGAAGCGCTTAACGGCGGGTAACAAACATCGATTTCCTGAGGGCTCCACAGAGGAGCAAGCTGCTCATAATTCACTCAGGAGCCCATGCATGCTCTGCCCTCTTAGTCATATGATTATTTCACCTTTAACGCAGTCATAATCACCAGACAAGTGAAACACAGTCTGAATAAAAAGCTGAATTAAAATATCTAACTTCCCAAAGCCAGATAATATTAATTTATTTATTTAACCTGTCTCGTAATCTACATGCTGCCTCGGCAACCTGAGATTCGAGCCGTTCATAATAATTATGGCTTTCTTCCTTCGAGAAGAAAGTCAATAGGTGGGAGGCTGAAACACCCAAAAGCGTAAGTCTTTTCTTTTTTTTTTCTTTTTTTGCTGTACGCGTCGAAATATTTCTCAATGAACATAGCCAGCACCCTGAAGAGCCTACTGTTCCTGCCTCGCATCCAAACAGTATCACACACCGATCGTGTGTGTCACCTCCCGAAGTTTTAACGCGGGCAGGAAGACACACGCTTTCAGCTGTCAGCGAGTTCCTAAGGGACAAACAACACCAAACAGACAGATCACACAACAGAGAGCGCTTGCTGGAGAGCGAAAGCTAACGCTGTTGGCCCTTTGTAGCTTCCGTGTATGCCGTCACACACTACATCATCACGCAACGACAATAGCATTGGATTAGTTTCATTCATACTTCAAACGCGCTACACTAAGAGGCGTTCCCCATAATGTCGTCATCAACGCAGTGCGAGTTTCCTTGAAAGTGAACAAAACAAACAAAACCAAATCTTACAGGCCCCAAATTGCAGTCTTTTAATAATTTTTCTTTGTAACTGCATTTGTAGTGGGATCCCTGCTGAAAATGCAGGACGGGTTAAAGAAGAGCAGACCTGTAGGATTCAATGGCTTTTACTGCTTGTGGCTTTATCTCGTCACGTGGGGAGGACAAGTTGTCCTGATGTCCAGTGTGTTTACCTATACTGACTGACAGCGTTAAGAGAGAGCAAACAGGAAATTCACTAAAGATGTTGTACTGTATGTCCGGTTGTGAATGTGACATGAGAAATATGAAAACATAAGAGAAATAAATCTTAGTTAAATCATCAGTTATGGCCTAACGAAATAGTTCAGTTTAGCAGAGCAACCAAAGGCAAGTGGTGACTCGTGGTAAAATCTCTCCTTGTTTTGTTTTTGACTCTTCAAACCCATGACGTTATTTTGATTAGATTATCCAGTGTTTGGATCAGGAAACTTTACTCGTACTTGCCTACTTTACAGTCTCTAGTGCTCAGGGCTACATATAATCAGTTTATTATTTTAATATATTTTAAAATGCTAATTATTCCTGTGATGCCAAAGATGATTTTTAATGATTGTCAGTTTTCAGTGTTAACTAGCTTACTTAAAATTAAAATCTGATACATTTTATTTTTCAGGATTCTTTGATGAACGTTCAAAAGAACAGCTTTTATTTGAAATATAATCTTTTTTCTAAACTTTTGATAAATTTAATGCATCCTTGATTAATAAAAGTATTATCTTTTTCCAAAAATAAAGAATTGTACTGCCCAAACTTTGAATGATAGTGTATATTATATTAAAATAGTTGAAATAAGGCCGGTCTCCTTGAGCGATTGAAAACACACCCACAAAATGTCCACTCTTTTAACAGTAATAATTACTAATCATTTAACATGCTTAACATATAAACGAATTAGAATGTACAGTTCTGCTTTATACAAAAACTCTTTCAAATATGTGATGCCACTAACCGTACAAACGTTGAAGAAATCGATTTTATCTATTGGTTCGCCCGTCGCCTCTCAACACACTGTGAGCCATTCAGACGAGAGTGTTTGTGGATCTTTGAGTTTATTTCGAGTCCTGAAGTGTTTTGTATGAAACAAAAGGTTTATCTCCAACATTATCTCTCAAACCGACAGAGTTCCAGCCCAACTTCAGCTTGAGTTTTGTTTTCAGTGGAGTCTCTCTGTTTCCTTTGGTCTCTTCTGCTGGACGGATTCACAGCCATATATACATTTATGAGGAATACTTCAGGCTTTATAATTGGTTTGTTTTATGGGTGGCCTGTATTTTCAGTGTCTGTGTGTTTCTTGTGGCGGGACCGCAAGCCACACTTTCACTGACACACATCCAGCGCTTTTCTCTCTCTCTTTCATGCTCTCCTCTTCTATAAGAATCTTTTTTACTTTTTGATAAGTGCAATAAGTGGTGAATTTGATGAGGCTATGAAAATGGCTTAGACATTCCCCATGGTATTGGGGTTAGTTAGATAAACACTGAAATTAAAATAAGACTGTTTTATCATGCGCTCTTCTGTCTATAAATGGGTGTTTTACATGGATATGGTCCTTTCAACACGATACCAGCCAAAGTCCACTCAGCATGTAAGCCGACTGAACACGTATGGAGGATTGTATGGTAACTTCTACAAACCAGCAGAGAAAATGTGTAATAAATGTTTTGGCACCTTACCATAATTTTTCAATTATAATCTAAGAGCTTAATATTTTGTTTAATTTTTTAATCATTACTGTGGAGAAGCCAAAGGCATCAGCCAAAAAAACAAGTTTATGGGCTTTCTATGAAGTACTTATAGTGCTTGAAGTCTATGAAGTACCCGTGCTTATAATGAATTATAGCTCCATTTATACTTATTTATAAGTGTTACTATTCTATGAATATTTTTATAAAGACTCATTTTATAATTACTTATAAGTCATGCATTTGCTTTTTCAATGCACATGCTCATGCTCATAATCCATTATACACTGATTTATAAGTATTAATTAGTTGTATGGTTCTATGAAATGTATTTATAAATATGCAGCCTGCATTGCTATAATGTTATTATAGTTACAGTGACTGTCAAATAAGTGAATATATTGTTAATAGCCGTGTTGTGTTCTTGTAAATACTTATTGTGACTGATAATACAGTTACTAACCTCAATAAATGCATCATTGATGGCTTTAAGTAAAATCAAAACACAGGATGCGATATTCCTAAGCAAATGTTAAGAAATCATGAAGATGTGCTTATTATACATTTTAAGTTGTTTACTTGTAAATGTAATTAATGAACAATAATCCCTTAATAAAATAATGGGGAAAAACACAGAAATCTTTAATACAAACAGTTGAAAAAAAGTCCAAATTTGAACTTGATATCTCAAGGTGTGTGTGTGTGTGTGTGTGTGTGTGTGTGTGTGTGTGTGTGTGTGTGTGTGTGTGTGTGTGTGTGTGTGTGTGTGTGTGTGTGTGTGTGTGTGTGTGTGTGTGTGTGTGTGTGTGTGTGTGTGTGTGTGTGTGTGTGTGTGTGTGTGTGTGTGGTCTTTATATTGGAGGGTTTTTCCCCTTTTTGGCTAATCTTGAAAGAAGCAATCAAAAATATCTCTACAAATGTTTCTGTTTTAATTATATATATATATATATATATATATATATATATATATATATATATATATATATATATATACACACACACTGAACCAAATTATAAACGCAACACTTTTGTTTTTGCCCCCATTTTTCATGAGCTGAACTCAGCTGGCCTTTTATTGTGGACAGCCTAAGGCACACCTGTGCAATAATCATGCTGTCTAATCAGCATCTTGATACGCCACACCTGTGAGGTGGATGGATTATCTCGGCAAAGGAGAAGTGCTCACTAACACAGATTTAGACAGATTTGTGAACAATATTTGAGAGAAATAGGCCTTTTGTGTACATTGAAAAAGTCTTAGATCTTTGAGTTCAGCTCATGAAAAATAGGGGCAAAAACAAATGTGTTGCGTTTATAATATATATATATATATATATATATATATATATATATATATATATATATATATATATATATATATATATATATATATATGTTAAATGTGGAATATTGGTTGGATAAAGTTTCCAATGCAAAATATTCCATTTAATTAGAAATTGTACTTAATGCAATGACAGGTTTAAGTCCAGGTTTAAGTTTTTTTTTTTATCTGTGTCATCATTGTCCTCATAAATCACTGTCTTTGTGCTCTTTTGTCCTGCCTGTTGTAGATTCAGCCGTTCATCTAGTGTGTTTGATGATCCTGAGTAAGTCTCTTTAACACAATGTGCTGTGAAAAACACTCTTGCAGGGACTGACACTGACTAATGTCTGCATGTGCCGAACCGTGCTTTTAGCACTTTGTTTTGGTACACTACGGATGAACTTCTTTGTGATGTTGCTGTATTGCTTGTTGAGTGGGATGCCTTATATCCACAAATTAATGCTTATGTTTGCTAAAGCACTTGTATCTGATGTATACATTTATACTTGATTATGCTAAATTTGTTTAAGAAAACCAAGCAGTATATCTGATGGAATGAAAATCTATTTGTTTTGGGCATTTGTAAGATAATATAAATTTGGTGGTTGTTGCAAAGTGTCTTTGAGCATATGTTCACACTTCTGGCCTTCTTTCTTTGGATGCATGGCTTATGGGCTGCACAACCCGCCTAATTATAAATGCTTACTGTGACTCACTGCCCCTGCCCCTTTTTAACTGGTTGCTTAATAATAAAGTTGACCAGCTGGTTGAATTTTAGTACCAGTGATTCAATGAGCTTTTATCTCTCTGTAACAGGAGTGTGAGCATGATTGACATGCGAGGAAGTGAGGAAGACTCTATATTGCCACCCCATAGTCAAGTTCGACATGAGCTCATGCACAACCAGTACAACCAGCTGAAAGAGGAAGAAGACCACTGGCAGGACGTAAGTGTCTTTCGTCACTAGTTTCCTGTTAGATCCAGTATATGGATCGGAATGTGTCTGCAATTGTATGATTGTGTTTCAGGACTTGGCCAAATGGAAGAGTCGCAGAAGGAGTGTGTCTCAGGACCTGATCAAAAAAGAAGAGGAGAGGAAAATGATGGAGAGACTGTTAAGTGGAGGAGGAGGATCACAGAGAAGAAAAAGCATCAAGACGTACAGAGAAATAGTGGAGGAGAAGTATGTTTGGCGTTTCCATCTACACTTTCCACTTTTGTTTTCATTTATTACAGTCCAACACTACAGATGACCACGGGTCATTGATGCAAAATCATATCAGCTACTTGGTGCTGAATGTACTGAATTTTGTCATAGGCACAACATTGCAAGCCTATATGACTGTCGGTAGTCTTACTGTAAGTGCAGTTATTAACAGTGCTTTTACTGTGAGTACAATTACTTTCAGAAGTGTCACTGTCAATGGTGTTACTGTCAGGGATTTTACTGTCAATGGCTTTACAGTCAGCAGTGTTACTGTCAGTGGTGTCACAGTCAGTACAAATACTGTCAGTGTCAATGTATGTTATATTACTGCCATTGCAGTGACTGTTAGGGCTGTTACCGTAAGTGATGTTACTGTTAGTGTCGATACTTTTAGGGCTGTTACTGTTAGGGGTGTTACCATAAATGATGTTACTGTTAGTGGTGTTACTGTTAGTGGTGTTACCGTAAGTGATGTTACTGTTAGTGTCGATCCTTTTAGGGCTGTTACTGTTAGGGGTGTTACCGTAAGTGATGTTACTGTAAGTGATGTTACTGTTAGTGTTGATCCTTTTAGGGCTGATACTGTTAGGGGTGTTACCGTAAATTATGTTACTGTTAGTGGTGTTACTGTTAGGGATGTTACTGTAAGTGATGTTACTGTTAGGGATGTTAATGTAAGTGATGTTACTGTTAGTGCAGTTGCTATTAGGGTTGTTACTGTAAGTGATGTTACTGTTAGTGTCGATACTGTTAGGGCTGTTACTGTTAGGGGTGTTACCGTTAGTGATGTTACTGTAAGTGATGTTACTGTTAGTGTCAATCCTTTTAGGGCTGTTACTGTTAGGGGTGTTACCGTAAGTGATGTTACTGTAAGTGATGTTAATGTTAGTGTCGATCCTTTTAGGGCTGTTACTGTTAGGGGTGTTACCGTAAATTATGTTACTGTTAGTGGTGTTACTGTTAGGGATGTTACTGTAAGTGATGTTACTGTTAGTGCAGTTGCTATTAGGGTTGTTACTGTAAGTGATGTTACGGTCAGAGCTGTTACTGTTAGAGTTGTTAACGTTAGTGATGTTACTGTTAGGCGTGTTACCGTAAGTGATGTTACTGTTAGTCTGTTACTGTTAGGGGTGTTACCGTAAGTGATGTTGCTGTTAGGGATGTTACTGTTAGTGATGTTACTGTAAATGATGTTACTGTCAGTGCGGTTCCTGTTAGGGATGTTACCGTTAGTGATGTTACTGTTAGTGATGTTACTGTTAGGCGTGTTGTCGTAAGTGATGTTACTGTTAGTCTGTTACTGTTAGGGGTGTTACCGTAAGGGATGTTACTGTTAGGGATGTTACTGTGAATGCAGTTACTGTCAATGGTGATGTTACTGTTAGTGATGCTACTATTAGTGTTAGTAGTTTCACTGTCAATGGTGTTTCTGTCAGATAAGTTACTGTCGGTGGAGTTACCGTTGGTGATGTTACTGTTGGTGGCATTACTGTCAGTAGTGTAACACTCAGCTTTGTTATTGTAAGTACAGTTACTGACATTGGTTTGACAGTAAGTGGTGTTATTGTCACTGGTGTTAAAAATCTCTTAAGCAAGATTACTTGGTACTTAATGTCAGTACAACTGTGATTCGGCAATAGGCACATTAATGTCAGTGTCAGTGCGGTTACTGTCACTGGTATTACTCTCAGTGATATTACTGTCACTTGTGTTATTGTCAGTGCAGTTACTGTCACTGGTGTTACTGTCAGTGTGGTTAATGTCACTGGTATTACAGTCACTGGTGTTACTGTCAGTGCAGTTACAGTCACTGGTGTAACTGTCAGTGCTGTTACTGTCACTGGTGTTACTGTCAGTGTGGTTACAGTCACTGGTGTTACAGACACTGGAGTTACTGTCACTGGTGTTACTGTCAGTGTGGTTACAGACACTGGTGTTACTGTCAGTGCTGTTACTGTCACTGGTGTTACTGTCAGTGTGGTTACAGACACTGGTGTTACTGTCAGTGCTGTTACTGTCACTGGTGTTACTGTCAGTGTGGTTACAGTCACTGGTGTTACTGTCACTGGTGTTACTGTCAGTGTGGTTACAGTCACTGGTGTTACTGTCAGTGCTGTTACTGTCACTGGTGTTACTGTCAGTGCGGTTACAGTCACTGGTGTTACTGTCAGTGCTGTTACTGTCACTGGTGTTACTGTCAGTGCGCGTACTTTTACTGGTGTTACTGTCAGTGCTGTTACTGTCACCGGTGTTACTGTCAGTGTGGTTATAGTCACTGGTGTTACTGTCAGTGCGCGTACATTTACTGGTGTTACTGTCAGTGCTGTTACTGTCACTGGTGTTACTGTCAGTGCGGTTACAGTCACTGGTGTTACTGTCAGTGCTGTTACTGTCACTGGTGTTACTGTCAGTGCGCGTACTTTTACTGGTGTTACTGTCAGTGCTGTTACTGTCAAAGGTGTTGCTGTCAGTGTGGTTATAGTCACTGGTGTTACTGTCAGTGCGCATACTTTTACTGGTGTTACTGTCAGTGCTGTTACTGTCACCGGTGTTACTGTCAGTGCGGTTACAGTCACTGGTGTTACTGTCAGTGCCGTTACTGTCACTGGTGTTACTGTCAGTGCTGTTACTGTCACGGGTGTTACTGTCAGTGCAGTTGCAGTCACTGGTGTTACTGTCAGTGCCGTTACTGTCACTGGTGTTACTGTCAGTGCTGTTACTGTCACTGGTGTTACTGTCAGTGTGGTTACAGTCACTGGTGTTACTGTCAGTGCGGTTACAGTCACTGGTGTTACTGTCAGTGTGGTTAAAGTCACTGGTGTTACTGTCAGTGCCGTTACTGTCACTGGTGTTACTGTCAGTGCGCATACTTTTACTGGTGTTACTGTAAGTGCGGTTACAGTCACTGGTGTTACTGTCAGTGCCGTTACTGTCACTGGTGTTACTGTCACTGATGTTACTGTCAGTGCGGTTGCAGTCACTGGTGTTACTGTCAGTGCGGTTACAGTCACTGGTGTTACTGTCAGTGTGGTTACTGTTACTGGTGTTAATGTTAGTGCAGTTACTGTCACTGGTGTTACTGTCAGTGTGGTTACAGTCACTGGTGTTACTGTCAGTGTGGTTAAAGTAACTGGTGTTACTGTCAGTGCCGTTACTGTCACTGGTGTTACTGTCAGTGCGGTTACAGACACTGGTGTTACTGTCAGTGCCGTTACTGTCACTGGTGTTACTGTCAGTGCTGTTACTGTCACTGGTGTTACTGTCAGTGCGGTTGCAGTCACTGGTGTTACTGTCAGTGCGGTTACAGTCACTGGTGTTACTGTCAGTGTGGTTACTGTTACTGGTGTTAATGTTAGTGCAGTTACTGTCACTGGTGTTACTGTCAGTGTGGTTACAGTCACTGGTGTTACTGTCAGTGTGGTTAAAGTAACTGGTGTTACTGTCAGTGCCGTCACTGTCACTGGTGTTACTGTCAGTGCGGTTACAGACACTGGTGTTACTGTCAGTGCCGTTACTGTCACTGGTGTTACTGTCAGTGCGGTTACAGACACTGGTGTTACTGTCAGTGCCGTTACTGTCACTGGTGTTACTGTCAGTGCGGTTACAGTCACTGGTGTTACTGTCAGTGCGGTTACAGACACTGGTGTTACTCTCACTGCCATTACTGTCACTGGTGTTACTGTCAGTGCGGTTACAGTCACTGGTGTTACTGTCAGTGCGGTTACAGACACTGGTGTTACTCTCACTGCCATTACTGTCACTGGTGTTACTGTCAGTGCGGTTACAGTCACTGGTGTTACTGTCAGTGCAGTTACTGTCACTGGTGTTACTGTGAGGGCAGTTACTGTGACTGGTGTTGCTGTCAGTGTGATTACAGTAACTGGTGTTACTGTCAGTGCGGTTACAGTCACTTGTGTTACTGTCACTGGTGTTACTGTCACTGGTGTTACTGTCACTGGTGTTACTGTCACTGGTGTTACTGTCACTGGTGTTACTGTCAGTGCTGTTACTGTCAGTAATGTTATTGTGAGTTCAGTTAATGTCAGTTGCTTTAACAAGTGGTGTTACTGTTGGTGGCATTACTGTTTGTCCTGTTAATATAAGTGGTGTTACTGTCAGTAATGTTACTGTCTGTGCTGTTTCTGTGAATTTAGTTACTGTTAGTGGCTTTCACAAAACTGATGTTGCTGTTGGTGGCATTACTGTTATTGTCAGTGGCATTACTGTCAGTAATGTTACTGTAACTGTGGTTACTGTCACTGGTGTTACGGTCAATAATGTTACTGTTAGTGCTGTTACCGTGAGTGCAGTTAATATCAGTGGCTTTAACATAAGTGATGTTAGGCATTACTGTCAGTGATGTTACTGTAAGTGGTATTACTGATAGTAGTGTTACTTTCACTGCATTTACTGTCAGTGCCTTTGCAGTTAGTAATGTTAATGACAATATTACTGACAAAATTATCAAATTAAAATGGCTGTAAGCAAGTGGATCTCAATCATCGATACAATAATAAGTCTCTAGTGACATTTCTGACACTATTTCACTTTGTCCACTAGGGAGCGTCGTGAACAGGAGTTGCATGAGGCCTACCGGAGCGCCCGCACACCAGAGGAAGCAGCTTCTGTGCTGCAGCGTTATGCCCTGCGCTTCACCATCAGTGAGGCCGTTCTTGAGCGCCTCAAACTCCCCAAGCTGCTGGAGAGGAGTGTGTCGGCCGACCCAACTCGTCACTCCTCGTTCCCCATCTCCTCAGACATCTCCTGCTCTTTCAGTGCTTCCTCAAACCCGCTACAGTTCCTGAGGCAGCAGTCTCTCCCTGCAGCCAAGTTCATATCCTCGGTGGAAGCACAGGTGACGGGATACAGCACAGAGCCGGAGACGGGATACAGCACAGAGCCAGAGACGGGATACAGCACAGAGCAGGGAAACGTTGGAGAACCGGAGTGTGTTTTAGGTCCATCTTACTCGCA
>NW_027508819.1:2277500-2332500 GCF_051911475.1 Siphateles boraxobius | reverse complement strand
TAACCAAAAACTTTTTTTTTACATTTCACACTCAGTTCCGGTCCATTTTGAGTCATTTGTTTTTAAACAAATTAATGAAATGAATCATTCATGAAATCACTGAAAGTGCATGTTTTAAATATGACAATGTTTGTGTTTTCCAGATTTGACTGAAAAGGCTAGAAATGTAAGTAAAGAAATGAAATCTGTTCATCTGTCTCTCCTCCTCATCCCTGAGGCATCTGACGTTTGGTTTCTGACTGTTTCTCATCTGGTATTATTTTATTCATTTTCTACAAGCACTAAAATGTTTGTACATTACAAATCTTCCTAAAATGGCCTCTTTGATGCTCAGAAGTAAATGGCTTAAAAACATGAATGAGAATGAGAATGATCATCATCAGAATGAGTCCGAACCTGAAAATACCATTCCATTCAAGTTTTGTTAAGTGACAGTACACACTTGTGGCATCTACACAGCAAAATCTCCAGTTAAATAAACTCTGCTCAGAGTACATATTTTCCCTCTCTAAAGAGTGTTAAAGTAACTCTGAATCAGAGTTAAAGTTAATGATAAATAAGTGATTAATTAAGTGATGATTGAGCATTAGTGATGAACACTTACTGTTAACAAGCAGAATCACTGAAGGAAAGAGAAACAACAAGAACAGAAAAAGAAAAACACGAGAACTACAACTGACTTCAACCACAGCTAGGATGACCAGACATCCCGAAAAATTTGGGACAGCCCCGAAATCTAATCTGTTGTCCTGAATCACGAATCCGGCCGTAATTGTCCCTAAAATTATACTAAAGCAAAATATTGAGTATTTATTGTCTGATAAAGCATTAAAAACTGTGCGTGGACTCGTCCTGCAGCCAGCCCCACCGGCTGCTCATTGGCTGCAGCATCTTTTTTGTTTCTTTTTTTGACGTTCTACAAAGATACCGTAGTCGTAGTAAGCTGATTTTCATTCATTCGTTTCGTTGACATGGCTGGTGTACCGGAACCCCGACACGCCGCTAAAAAGTAAAAACGTCTCTGCAGGTACTGGGAGGAGTGGGAGGCGAAGCATCCATGTATCCATAGTAGGCTCTCTTTTTATTGAGGTGGGAACTTTATATTTATCTTTGTAATGAAAACAAATTGCGCGAACACAGAAACATTCAGTAAATTTTATTTTATAGAAAATGCATAGTAAATCGATCACCGAAAATCATTTTGGGCGGTGTCACGATTATGTTTTCATCCCTCACTTGTGTTTCCCAGTCTGTGTTTCCCGCCACTATCTGTTACCATGGACACTGATCACCTTCCTCACAGCTGCCCATCGTTTGTGTTAATCATTACTGTGTATTTAAGTTCCTGCCTGTATTCTGTTCATTGTCCGGTATTGTTCGTGTTTCACATGCTGTCGCACCTGTTCGCCTGTTCCCGTGCATCTATTAAGTGTTTGAACTACTTTCATCTTCGTCTTCCTTACTACGAGCCGTGACAGGCGGGAATTAATGTAAACGCAGATATCGGATACCAGTCCTGTCTGAAGTGAATGTAAACAGGAGGGCCAAAAATTGGATATGGTCAAAAGATCGGATCTGTGCATTAAGACTTGCAGTGTAAATACAGCAAGTGTTTCCTTTAGATGGGCAATTTGACTCTTGGCTTTTTATGTGAGTTTGTGGTCTTTGTAACAGTGTTTAACAAAATACATAATTTGTTGCAAAGGAAGCCAGAAACAAAGATGATCAGTTTGTTAGCATCATAAAGCAGAATAATTCACTGATCTGATCCCTGACCAAAAGATTTGTTATTGATAGACTATATTCACCAACAACACTTTCTTGAAACAGATCAGACATTATGTACTTTTTTTTAGACACACACAGACATCAAAAATCAACAATCTCAACAATGGTGACATGCTTCATGCCGCAATGCATGCTGGGAGCAATGAGTTTTATACTATGATGGCTCCCAGCATGCATTGTGGCATGATGCAGGTCACCATTGTTGAGATTCATATGCTGATTATTGATGTCTGTTTTTGTCTAAAGATTTTTTTACATAATGTATTTTAAAAATCAAAATTCAGAATGTCTGATCTGTGGCCAGTAAGAATTGTTGGTGAATATAATCAATTAACAAGAAATAACCCCTTTTGGTCAGTGATATTCTACTATATGATGCTGAAAACTATTATCATCTGATCATCTTTGTTTCTGGTTCCCTTTGCAACAAATTATGTGTTTTGTTAAACACTGTTACAAAGACCATAAACTCACATAACAAGCCAAGAGTCAAACTGCCGAACTAAATGAAACACCGATCACCATAATGGTGATCAAATATTTTCAATAAAACATCAACATCTAAAGCTATGTTAATTCTCAAAATGAACTTCTGTAGATGAAAGGTAGAAATAAAGTCAAACTGGTTATTAATAAGTAAAGCTAGTAATGCTGTTTGTTGAGTTTAATCCTCCTCTGCTGAGATCTTCAGAGATTTACTGTCTTCTTTTCTCTTCAGTTGATGTCATCTAGGCTGTGGTTGAACTCAGTTGTAGTTCTTGTGTTTCTCTTTTTCTGTTCTTGTTGTTTCTCTTTCCTTCAGTGATTCTGCTTGTTAACAGCAGGTGTTCATCACTAATGCTCAATCATCACTTAATTATCATTAACTTTAATTCTGATTCAGAGTTACTTTGACATTCTTTAGAGAGGGACCATAAGTACTGAGCAGAGTTCATTTAAAGGTGCAGTCTGTATGAATGACAACTCGTGGTAAAAATAGGTACTGCAGTCTAATTCAAAACATCTGAGATCATGCTTTCTCCCGCTTCCTGCTCCTCAGACTGAGGAGTGAAAAAGTTACATACAGCACCTTTAACTCTGGGTATTTTGGTATCTGGGAATTCAACTATTATAATTTTTTTTACAAAATAGCCTGCTTGTAAAACTGCAAGTGAAATCCTACACTACCCATAACCGTTAAACAGGATTAAAGTATAGCACAGAGACGAGCTTCACTTACATTTGTAGAACATTTAAACAAAAAAATAGTTGAATATTCTATACCAGATGGGAAAGCAGCAGAATGTCCCCATATTTGTCCTTGTGTTTTCACATCCGCCAGCTCCAGTAGAACAGCTAGTCTCGCTGCTTCAGGGGAATCTGTTGCTTACTGTTTGTGGTGTTGTGCGGCGCGTGTGCGTGTCATTGCGTACGGTACGGTTAGGTGCTGAATCTGGTGAAGCGCGGTGAACACTTTTCTTGGAGCCCTGAGGAAGAGCGCAAGCGTCAGGAGAGCTGGCAGCAAGAGCAGGAACGCATGCTTCAGGTACAGCGGCTGGAGCCAACAGAGCCAGACACCTGAGCATGCTTCATACAGCACCGACTGTGGACTAACCAGACACCTGAGCATACTTCATACAGCACCGACTGTGGACTAACCAGACACCTGAACATGCTTCATACAGCACCGACTGTGGACTAACCAGACACCTGAACATGCTTCATACATCACCGACTGTGGACTAACCAGACACCTGAGCATGCTTCATACAGCACCGACTGTGGACTAACCAGACACCTGAGCATGCTTCATACATCACCGACTGTGGACTAACCAGATACCTGAAAATGCTTCATACAACCCCGTGTGTGGACTAACCAGACACCTGAACATTATTCATACATCACCAACTGTGGACTAACCAGACACCTGAACATGCTTCATACATCACCAACTGTGGACTAACCAGACACCTGAACATGCTTCATACATCACCAATTGTGGACTAACCAGATACCTGAACATGCTTCATACAACCCCGACTGTGGACTAACCAGACACCTGAACATGCTTCATACATCACCAACTGTGGACTAACCAGATACCTGGACATGCTTCATACAACCCCGACTGTGGACTAACCAGATACCTGAACATACATCATACAACCCCGACTGTGGACTAACCAGACACCTGAGCATGCTTCATACATCACCGACTGTGGACTAACCAGACACCTGAGCATGCTTCATACATCACCGACTGTGGACTAACCAGACACCTGAACATGCTTCATACATCGCCGACTGTGGACTAACCATACACCTGAGCATGCTTCATACATCACCAACTGTGGACTAACCAGACACCTGAGCATGCTTCATACATCCCTGACTGTGGACCAACCAGACACCTGAGCATGCTTCATACATCACCGACTGTGGACTACCCGACACCTGAACATGCTTCATACATCACCAACTGTGGACTAAACAGACACCTGAACATGCTTCATACATCACCGACTGTGGACTAACCAGACACCTGAACATGCTTCATACATCACCAACTGTGGACTAACCAGACACCTGAACATGATTCATACATCACCGACTGTGGACTAACCGGACACCTGCACATGCTTCATCAGCACCGACTGTGGACTGACCAGACACCTGAACATGCTTCATACATCACCAACTGTGGACTAACCAGACACCTGAACATGCTTCATTCATCACCAACTGTGGACTAACCAGACACCTGAACATGCTTCATACATCACCAACTGTGGACTAACCAGACACCTGAACATGCTTCATACATCACCAACTGTGGACTAACCAGACACCTGAACATGCTTCATACATCACCGACTGTGGACTAACCAGACACCTGAACATGCTTCATACATCACCAACTGTGGACTAACCAGACACCTGAACATGCTTCATACATCACCAACTGTGGACTAACCAGACACCTGAGCATGCTTCATACATCACCAACTGTGGACTAACCAGACACCTGAACATGCTTCATACATCACCAACTGTGGACTAACCAGAGACCTGAACATGCTTCATACATAACAGACTGTGGACTAACCAGACACCTGCACATGCTTCATACATCACCAACTGTGGACTAACCAGACACCTGAGCATGCTTCATACATCAGCGACTGTGGACTAACCAGACACCTGAGCATGCTTCATACATCCCCAACTGTGGATTAACCAGACACCTGAACATGCTTCATACATCACCAACTGTGGACTAACCAGACACCTGAACATGCTTCATACATCCCCGACTGTGGACTAACCAGACACCTGAGCATGCTTCATACATCACCGACTGTGGACTAACCAGACACCTGAGCATGCTTCATACATCACCGACTGTGGACTAACCAGACACCTGAGCATGCTTCATACATCCCAGACTGTGGACTAACCAGACACCTGAGCATGCTTCATACATCACCGACTGTGGACTAACCAGACACTTGAACATGCTTCATACATCACCGACTGTGGATTAACCAGACACCTGAGCATGCTTCATACATCCCCGACTGTGGACTAACCAGACACCTGAGCATGCTTCATACATCACCGACTGTGGACTGACCAGACACCTGAACATGCTTCATACATCACCAACTGTGGACTAACCAGACACTCAAGTTGCTTAAGCATATAATAAAGAATTCACTTTCAAAGAAAATTCTGTCGTTAGCATGTCCAAGCTGCTTTTTTCAATGTAATGAAAGTATATGGGGACCAAAAACAACCATGGTCACCGTTCACTTTCATTACAGAGATAAATCATACTACTAGATAACTCGTTTAGTGCCATTTTAAGACCGAAGGAATGAAAGATGGCAGAATTTTCGTTGTTGGCTGAGCAATCCCTTTAAGTTGCATGCTTAAGTTTCCTTCTCCATTTCCTAAAACAATTGACTTTAATGTATATTTATTTATAGAGATTATGTCAGAAGACATGCTCTAAAAGAGGTGATCTAGTTTACTGGAATGCTATTAATCACTTCATCCTGACTCACAGTAGTGAGCAAAAAAACGATCAAAATCGATGGATGACAAGAGGATGCATGTTTTAGCTGTTGTAACTCACTATGTTGCCTGTTTATCAGCGACCCCAAAAGTATTTTTTTCACCCAAAAATGAAAATTATGTCATATTTTACTCACTCTCATATCTTTACAAACCTTTTTGCATTTCTGTCTTCCGTGGAAGACAAACAGCATTGGACCCCATTGACTTTAAAGGCACACTATGCAGGATTTCTGTTTTTATCAAACAGCGACCCCCAGAGTCGCTGTAGAGTATTGTATTTAACGTTACTGTCGTAAATACCACTCACGCAGAGCGTCTCTGCACTCACGGCCTATCATGGGCGTACAAAATTACCACTACTAAATTAGTTTTATGAAAGAAGGGATCTGTCGCTTGGGCGAAAAGCTTGAGATTTACTCATTTAGGCTATGGGGTTCCATTTAGCTTTGGTTTGTAGCCTGTTAGCTTCATCTGCCCATAGTTAGCTTCTACTAAACAGCGAAAATAATGACAAAGACATATGACTGTATACGTGGAGCAAAAAGTTCACTTACCAGTCTAATAATAAAGTTGAGAGAAGAGAATCGGTTTAACATCTAGCTTCTTCTTTCAACCTGCACCAACGAGCAAACTCCTTTCCAAGATCGACTCTTGTTTTTCCTCGAGCATGATCCCTCGCGCGTTTTCTCTTTGTTGCCTCCGCAGACGCAGTTTTACATTTTTTCCTTGCCTCAGCCATGGCCAGGAGTCGAGCATGCGGAAAAGTAGTAGCAAAAGCCTTAGCTCCATGAGTATATATAGCCTGTGGTCACGTGACGGTCGTAAAGCGAAACGTTCTCCAGGCATTCTCCAGGTCACATGACCTGGCCAAAGACGGTGCGCCTTCTCCAAACTTACATAGGCGTTTTTTAAAGAGGGCAGCCCCGCTCGGAGCATTGATAATGTCAAGCGCTATATATGGGCCTGAGGAATCATTTAAAATAACTCATATGCGTCAACTCTTTAGGTCACAAAGTCCGCAGTGTGCCTTTAATTAAACATGGGGGAAAACACTGAGAGATTTCTTAAAATGTCTTCTTTATGTTCAACAGCAGAAAGAAAGTCAAACAGGTTTAAAAGGACATGATGGAGTGAAAGATGACAGAATTGGCATTTAAGAGTGTCTCAAAAGTTTAAAAACTTGTTTAATTCTCTCTAATTAGAGCTCATGGATTTGAACTAAAATTCTAACCAAATATTTTTTCATTTAACAACACTCTGATCATAAGCAGCAAAACACAAAGCATAACTAAAAACCAGCATGATACACGAGTCGCTGCTTAAGATAGACACCCCTGCGTGTGTGTGTGAGAGAGAGAGAGAGAGAGTGTGTGTGTGTGTGTGTGTGTGTGTGTGTGTGTGTGTGTGTGTGTGTGTGTGTGTGTGTGTGTGTGTGTGCGTGTGCGTGTGTGCGTGTGTGTTGATTTTCATAATCCCAAGCACTTTGCCTTAACCTTGTTTACTCTATACTGATGTAAAAGAGCCTAATAATGATATGAAGAAGACATGGCTATTAAAGGTACAATATGTAAGAATTTTGTATCAAAATATCAAAAAACCACTTGCCCAGTGTTATATATTTGTGACCAGTCACGGAAACTAGGGACACAAGTCGGTTCTGGGGCATTTTGAGTTATTCGTAGATTCTGAAAGTGTAATCTCCAAGCTTTCCAACGATGTGTAACATGTGGAAATCTGATAATATTTGGAGAAGTTGTGGCCATTTGAAAGGAGGCACTTAAAAAAGCTCAAAGATGAGAAAACGACCTCTAAAGATTGTGCAGTTCTCACCTGTCTCTGCTGCTGGGGGTGACAATAGAGCTCATTTACATCTCATTTAGATAAGCCATACCCCCTGTAAAGCTCCTCCATGTGCTTTACAGCTTTTTTTACACTTCGAATGAGTGCACTTCTGCCGCACTAGGCGAAAAACAATTGTGCTGCCCCTCTATTTGCAACGTACCAGCAACAACACACAAAGACCAATAATGCCATATAGCCTGCATATAACGCGAAACCAGCAACAACACATAAAGACCAATATGCCATATACATATAACGCAAAACCAGCAACAACACACAAAGACCAATATGCCATATACATATAACACAAAACCAGCAACAACACACAAAGACCAATATGCCATATACATATAACACAAAACCAGCAACAACACACAAAGACCAATATGCCATATACATATAACGCAAAACCAGCAACAACACACAAAGACCAATAAGCCATAGGCCTATATAACGCAAATAGTGCGCAACGCTCGTGTGCCGAAAATGTCAACAATATTAAAGTTTATGCAGGAGGCAAATACCTGCTGGCATTTTTCTTTAAGCAGTTATGACAAGAATTTTTCAAATAATCACATTTCACCTCCTCAAATTACTGTTGCAAACCTCTTTACACCACTTTCTTATGTGCGTATACACACACAAATGAAATGTCCGCAAGCACATTATATCATCAGCAGGTTCAGCATCTTAAATAACGACTAAAGAGCAAATGAAGCTTAACTTACATTTCAGAAACGCGCACGGCGGGCCTTCATCGCAGCAAAGGTCTTAACTGCATCCTCTATTTCGATTCTCTGTGCCAGTTCATGTTCTATGGAGATTGTTGCCAGTCCATTAACTCTGTTCCCTGTTCACAAAACGTTCCCCATTCAAAGCAATCGGGACGTCACATATGAAACAGCCAGCCACCGCTGTCAGCGAGCCGAGCCGTCGTATTCAAGCACTGAGGGCGCGCGCGCCGCACCCATACCTCCGGTTCAGTTTCCCGAGCCCACGAAGTGCGGCGAAAACATTTTCGGTGTAACTGCCACGGTTCATTTCGTCTGCGACAATCTTTGCGGCATCCATCTTCATTGAGTTTTTATATAAGATAGAGCCGGCCAGAGCACAGCATAATAAGTAGCCATGCGGTTCACTTGGATGGCGGGGGCAAAAGCGCCGGGTTATTCAGTATGGATATACACACAGACAATGACACGTCACGCCCCTACTGCATGCTAGAATCTCCGAAAACAAGCCGATTTCAACCTCAAAATGTAAGCTTTTAAATATACCAATACTGCTATCTCAAACATGGAGAGGCTTCTTCGTGATTTCAATTAACAGATTCTGCAAAAAATTGAAATTCACCAATTTTGAAAAAAAACTCTTCTTTCTCATTTTGCTCGAAAGTTGTGCTGCCGACTTGTGTCCCTGGTTTCTGTGACGGGTCACATTTCTTTCAATTGTGTACTTACATTATCCTAAATGTTTCCAAGAATTTGTAAATTCAGAGAAATTCACAATTTTAAATAGTGCCCGTCCATGTTCACTTGTCGCTGTTAATGATGTAATATCCGCGTTATCCCTTGTTCCCGCTCGTACTGCCGTAGTAACCATGGCGACAGACGTGGACAACTGCGTTACGTCTAGCGGCGCGCTCACTCTTTGTTGTTTCGTTCAAACATTATGGACCATGGCAAGCAGACTTTGGGACAAAAGGAGAAATAAAACGAGGATCAATATCACCGTGGCGTTTTCGAGATGCCGAGAGCTAGCGTCCGCGGCTAACTTCCACTCAACAAAGATGTCGGTCTTGCTAAACTTTTAGACAGGTGAGCAAATGTACATAAAACTAATCAATGATCAATGAACACAACATGATGAAGTGTTAGAATATGATCAGTATGTTATTATAATGTTGATCTAGCTTACTGCTAGTCTCATACAGCCAACAAACTAACACATAGAATAACATTATAACACACTCAAGTGCAGTTTAGAGTGATAGTGTAACATTAGACCAAGTGAAACAGCTCTGCGTTACCTCACAAGCTTCATTAGTCTAATAAACTGACCGGTGTGAGTAGTAATCCAGCACTCGCGTGTGGTTCGGTAGAAGGAAATGTCCTTATTCCTTTATATCCGCGGGACTCGCGTGTGGCGCTGAGATCTGTCTCTCATTAGCAATCGTGACCTGCTTCACACCACAGTCATGTTAAAAACATCAATGTATTCACTCATCCATAAACATTATTAGATCCATCAGCATGACAACAAGTCCCATGAATCCGCTTATGCGTCATCAACCTACACCTTTGTTATTGTAAGAGGCTAGCGACCCCTAGCGGGGAAAAAAAATACATATTGTATCTTTAAAGAGCCATTTGGAGTTTCAAGTGTTAGAGGGTCTCCTAAAGGCATTTGTATATTCTGCATTAATGTATGAAATGCATGTGTGTGTTCACAGGAGAAGTATCGGCGTGAACAGGAGAAGTTGAAGCAGGAATGGGAGCAGGCGCAGAAGGAAGTGGAAGAGGAGGAGAGGCGGTACCATGAGGAGGTGAAGTTCCTCTCTTTACAGGTCTTGAAGTTTGCACATCTCCCATTGACTGACATCGGAACAATATTTTCTACCATTCAAAATGTAACCGATAGCACTGACGGCATTGTAATATTTGCATACTGAATTGATATTGGTTTTCTTCCTTACTTTTTTTTCACATACTTAAAGGGCACCTATTATGCTTTTCAGATATGACCTTTCATGCAGTGTCATAGAGCTGTTTGTGAATGTAAAAGCTCTGTAAAGTTTTAAAGATAAAAGTTCAGATAAATAAAGTTATTGTCTCCCAAAAAAAAAATGTATTCTGAACTTTCTGAAACTAGTCGTCAGTAATTCCAGTCTCACTTCCTGCTATATAACTACATAACATTATAACACATTTGCATAATACCAGTCTACGGTCTTCATTGGCTGAACAGCAATCTCGTAGCTCCGCCCTCAAACACTGTAGTTTATCTGAGACTGGAAGAATTTGGTTTGTGTTGTTCATGTCGAGAAAACGCTGTTTTCTGCTGACAAAGCAAATCCACTTTGATGAGACTTATTCGGTAAAACCCGTGCCATCGTTACTGTTCGTATCACTGTGATCAAGAGATGATATTCAGATATGATAATGAGCTTTTTTGACCAATCACAACAGACTGGGCCATCTGACCAATCACAGCAGAGTAGACCAATCACAACAGACTGGGTCATCTGACCAATCAGAGCAGAGTAGACAAATCACAACAGACTGGGTCATCTGACCAATCACAGCAGAGTAGCCCAATCACAACAGACTGGGCCATCTGACCAATCAGAGCAGAGTAGACCAATCACAACAGACTGGTTCATCTGACCAATCAGAGCAGAGTAGCCCAATCACAACAGACTAGGCCATCTGACCAATTAGAGCAGAGCAGACCAATCACAACAGACTGGGCCATCTGACCAATCAGAGCAGAGTAAACCAATTACAACAGACTGGGCCATCTGACCAATCACAGCAGAGTAGACCAATCACAACAGTGTGGGCCATCTGACCAATCACAGCAGAGTAGCCCAATCACAACAGACTGGGCTATCTGACCAATCAGAGCAGAGTAGACCAATCACAACAGACTGGGTCATCTGACCAATAAGAGCAGGGTAGCCCAATCACAACAGACTGGGTCATCTGACCAATCAGAGCAGAGTAGACCAATCACAACAGACTGGGTCATCTGACCAATCAGAGCAGAGTAGCCCAATCACAACAGACTGGGTCATCTGACCAATCACAGCAGAGTAGACCAATCACAACAGACTGGGTCATCTGACCAATCAGAGCAGAGTAGACCAATCACAACAGACTGGGTCATGCGACCAATCAGAGCAGAGTAGACCAATCACAACAGACTGGGTCATCTGACCAATCACAGCAGGGTAGCCCAATCACAACAGACTGGGACATCTGAACAATCAGAGCAAAGTAGACCAATCACAACAGACTGGGTCATGCGACCAATCAGAGCAGAGTAGACCAATCACAACAGACTGGGTCATCTGACCAATCACAGCAGAGTAGCCCAATCACAACAGACTGGGACATCTGACCAATCAGAGCAGAGTAGACCAATCACAACAGACTGGGTCATCAGACCAATGAGAGCAGAGTAGACCAATCACAACAGACTGGGTCATCTGATCAATCACAGCAGAGTAGACCAATCACAACAGACTGGGTCATCTGACCAATCAGAGCAGAATAGACCAATCACAACAGACTGGGTCATGCGACCAATCAGAGCAGAGTAGACCAATCACAACAGACTGGGTCGTCTGACCAATCACAGCAGAGTAGAACAATCACAACAGACTGGGTCATCTGACAAATCAGAGCAGAGTAGACCAATCACAACAGACTGGGTCATCTGACCAATCACAGCAGAGTAGAACAATCACAACAGACTGGGTCATCTGACCAATCAGAGCAGAGTAGACCAATCACAACAGACTGGGTCATCTGACAAATCAGAGCAGAGTAGACCAATCACAACAGACTGGGTCATCTGACCAATCACAGCAGAGTAGAACAATCACAACAGACAGGATCATCTGACCAATCAGAGCAGAGTAGACCAATCACAACAGACTGGGTCATCTGACCAATCACAGCAGAGTAGAACAATCACAACACACTGGGTCATCTGACCAATCAGAGCAAAGTAGACCTATCACAACAGACTGGGTCATCTGACCAATCAGAGCAAAGTAGACCAATCACAACAGACTGGGTCATCTGACCAATCAGAGCAGAGTAGACCAATCACAACAGACTGGGTCATCTGACCAATCACAGCAGAGCAGACCAATCACAACAGACTGGGTCATCTGACCAATCACAGCAGAGTAGACCAATCACAACAGACTGGGTCATCTGACCAATCACAGCAGAGTAGACCAATCACAACAGACTGGGTCATCTTACCAATCACAGCAGAGTAGACCAATCACAACAGACTGGGTCATCTTACCAATCACAGCAGAGTAGACCAATCACAACAGACTGGGACATCTGACCAATCACAGCAGAGTAGACCAATCACAACAGACTGGGTCATCTGACCAATCAGAGCAGAGTAGCCCAATCACAACAGACTGGGTCATCTGACCAATCAGAGCAGAGTAGCCCAATCACAACAGACTGGGTCATCTGACCAATCAGAGCAGAGTAGCCCAATCACAACAGACTGGGTCATCTGACCAATCAGAGCAGAGTAGCCCAATCACAACAGACTGGGTCATCTGACCAATCAGAGCAGAGTAGCCCAATCACAACAGACTGGTTATGAGAAAGTTCAAGTGTTTTGATGTCTGTAACTCTGTTGTCTGAGACTCCAAAACAAAGTTAGAGGCAGTATAAATATGCTTAGTCTTTTATAGCATCTGATTTTAATCTTAGATTTGGTTGATATTACTAATTGGGTTGATTGTTACACATGACATATAACTTAATCACAATATCTGGTCTGCTATATCACATAAGCATAAATGATTGAAATTTGCATTATATTGTGACGCTGGTAAAAAATGTTGCTGGAATCCTGGCAGAAATCCTTGAAACATCACTCACTACAAAATGTGCTATGGTAACATACTGTACTTTCTGCCAGAACAGCATAGTTATAACTGTTATTGTGACTACCATGAAATCATAATACATGATTCTGAGATCCTCAAACAGTGTGAAAGCATTCTGACCATGGTACATTTTTGTAAGATACTTTACATGGCATCACACCACTGAAACGTGAAAGGTTTCACTACTTGTTTGCTCTTAGAAGCTTTGCTTTGCCAGTGACTGTGTTTGTGTGGTCGATACAGGAGAGGAAGATTCTGGAGGAGACCTTGACCCCCCTGACCCTGCTGACCCCTGTGACCCCCCTGACCCCTGTGACCCCGGTGACCCCTCCCTCACCGACGGCACCGCTAGTCCTTCCCAAATCACAAAACACTTTGCACTCCCAGCCCGAGCGGGAACACAGGCTGGCGCCAGTGGAGAACCAGACGGTGAGACTTCAGCGAATGACGATAAATGATGTCCTTAATGTGTGTGTGGACGACACTGACTGTGTTCTCCTCCAGCAGAGCTCTGAGAACTGCAGACGAAGGGAAAACGGCATCGGTGAAGCAGCGCAGACACACACACACAGTTTACAGATGACAGTAAGGTCTGGGACAACAACTCCAGCAGTCCACTAGAAGGAAAAGTTCACCCAAAAAATTTTATTCTGCCATTATTTGTCATTCCAAACCTTCTAGCTGTTACTTTTTTTAGAGTGTCAAAGTAACTCTGAATCAGAGTTAAAGTTAATGATAATTAAGTGATTAATTAAGTGATAATTGAGCATTAGTTATGAACACCTGCTGTTAACAAGCAGAATCACTGAAGGAAAGAGAAACAACAAGAACAGAAAAAGAGAAACACAAGAACTACAACTGACTTCAACCACAGCCTAGATGACATCAACTGAAGAGAAAAGAAGACAGTAAATCTCTGAATAACTCAGCAGAGGAGGATTAAACAACTCATAAACAGCATTACTAGCTTTACTTATTAATAACCAATTTGACTTTATTTCTGCCATTCATCTGCAGAAGTTCATTTTGAGAATTAACAGAGCTTTAGATGTTGATGTTTGTTTTCAGAAAGAAACAGGTCATGTGACAAGAACCAACCAATCAGCTTCACCATTTCAGTAACGACATTGAAAGCTCAATCAACATGAAGGATGGGGTGCACATAAACACTACAGGGTTTTTTCCCTTCTCCGTAAATAAATCTTGTAGCAGAGCTACGGCAAGAGTTTTGATGGTGATGGTGAAATCCATTACAGAAACTTACTCGTCGTGGTGGAGAGCGCAGTTCATGGTTGCATAGCAACGACGGACGCCACAGGAGCAAAAGCGCTTTGGAAAAGAGGAGACAGACACTTTCCACACGTTTTTAAACACGATACGTGAACGGCTCCTAAAATTGAAGCCCTTCCTGAGTCTCTCCGTACAGCTGCACTCGCTACTGGTTATTCTGGGATTCTGGATGAGTGAGATTGGCCTGTTTTGTTATTTTTGGAGTTTCTGAAGCTCGTGTAAAGACTCCTTAGGGGAGACTTAAAGGGACACACACAAAATCTGAGCCTTTTTGCTCAGAGCCAAAAAGAGGCAAATTCGACAAGCTGTAATAAATGATCTGGTATTTTGAGCTGAAATTTCACAGACACATTCTGGGGACACCATAGATTTATATCACATCTTGTGAAAAGGAGTAAAATATCTCACCTTTAATGGAAAAGAGCCACATGAAGTTTTGTGTTGCATGGAAAAATAACAGTATACGGATTTGGAACAACATGAAGAATTTTTGGGTGAATTTAAACATTTGCAAACTTTTTCAAACTCACCATTATAACTAAAGAGGCTGTTTTCTGCATGTTTGCACAGCATTTCTCCTCAGCCGGGCTGTGTGCCGGTGGGTCCGAGAGGAGGGGGACGAGGGGAGCCACTGCCGTCTCTTCAGGGTGAGTCCTTTAGGAGCGCTCAGTGATGACACGCTGGGTGACACAATGTCTTTTCTTTTTTTTTAAATGGGAGGAAATTGCACAGTAAAATGTGGATAACATTATATTTTTAGTTATTAAATTGGTTATTTAAAATATCTTACTACAGTGCATTTAATATCAACATTTTGAGTCTGTAGATTTGTAGTCCAAGTTTCTGTCTATTCTGGTTGAAGTACACCGTTTGACATTTGTGTGTTGCTAAATTAGCAAAGTTAATATACAAATAACAATACTTGTTCCATCCGTTCATTTTAATCAGATTTGCATTTTACATGGGTACATTAATAAATGTGTTTTTATACCGAAAATATTTTGACATTTTTAAAATGTACTACTATCTGAATTGTCTGAAACTTGGTGACTTTTGTGGCACTTGCTATAGGAAAAATAAAATCATGAACATGATTCAAAACAGTGAAATGGTTTGAACAATAGTCTGCTGTTGAGAATACAGAGCAATGTTGGGGAGTACAATCTACAATTGGGCTACAGCAGTCATTGATAATATCCAAACATACAGTACATCTCAAAAGCAATACACAGCCCTGTATGTATATTAATATAGGGCTATACAGCCATCTAGTGGTGACATCTTGATATTACATAAGATTTACTCCCATCAAATGCCTTCAATTAGCCTTACATGCAGTGGATTATAAATACCTGTGCTCTAATTTTAACCTAATTTAAATTATTTGGGGGGAAAAATAATGTTTTTTCATTAAATTTGGTATAGACATAAATTCTGCTTAATTTAGAGGTGACCATTGTCTACTACCATCAAATATTAAATATTATAGAAACTTAATATAGTATATTCATTTAATTTAAGAAGAAAATAATCGGTGGTCAAATCAGGCCGAAGACAATGAGCACAACACCACGAGAATCACATCGATCATCATCCAGGCGAGTGTGTTATAAACTGTTCGTTTCTTTACTTGTTTGATATTCTACAGATACACCACTGGGCAACAGAGAGCAGAGTGAGACCTGGAACAAGAATACATCACAACCAAAACCTGGTGGACGCAAGAGGTGTGTGTGTGTGTGTGTGTGTCCGTATGTGTGTGTGTGTGTGTGTTTGTGTGTCCATTGTGTGTTCTTTCATTGAGTTATGTATTCATACACAAGCTGCAATGTGTGCTTTAAAGTTTAAATGATTTCATGTTTGTGATTTTGTTGAATTCATCCTCATGGCTGAAGCTTGAAGCTATTCCGAGTGCGCGCGTGTGTGTGTGTGTGTGTGTGTGTGTGTGTGTGTGTGAGATGAGGGCTGAACACTGCATGTGACTCTTCATCCTCAGGTTTGACTCTATAGAGAACACTGGGCCACATCCCTCATCCTCACCTTCATTCACAGACACACAAACACCTCCATCTCCAAACAGGTACAGCACAGTTCCTCTGAGCTGAATGAAGAAGTACACACTGAGTAAAGTACATACTGTAAAGTACACACTGTAAAGTACACACTGTAAAGTACACACTGTAAAGTACACACTGTAAAGTACACACTGTTCTGCTCTGCAAACCAGCGTTGATAAACACACTTCAGTTGAACACTAGTTGTGGTGCTGCTGTCTTTAATTACAGTCCTGTTTTTATTCAATGACTTTATAAGTTTGCTCTTGTTGTGTGTGTGTGTGTGTGTGTGTGTGTGTGTGTGTGTGTGTGTGTGTGTGTGTGTGTGTGTGTGTGTGTAGGTCTGTCAGTGGGAAGAAACTGTGTTCAAGTTGTGGTCAGCCGCTTGGCAAAGGTGCCGCCATGATCATCGAGACTCTCAGCCTGTTCTTCCACATTCAGTGCTTCAAGGTATGAGTCCGGAAAACACCTGGACAAGTACACATGCAAATATATTATCTCACCAACGACAATACCTATAACTATAAAGCGACACTGGAATCACTTTCAGAAAGAATTTTTTCCCCTTTAATGAACGATAAAACATTGACAGCCAATCAGAATCCATCCTGCTTTAAAGCGACAGAAGACAAAACTGCAGCATGTTTATAATAAACAAAACGGCATTGTTTTAGTTAGTCATCATAATAGTTATCTTCTTGGTGTGAACATGCCTCAATATCTATTAGAGATCTTGGGATGAATATTCTGGATCCTACTCTGTGTAAAGATTATCCATAATAGTGTAAACGTCTCGGTTACGAATGTAACCCTAGTTCCCTGATAGGGAATGAGACGCTGCGTCAAACGCTGTGTGAACGCCCCTGCGTTGTGCGTCATGAAGCACGTATGGACTCAGCCCAATGGAGAGATGGAACGTCATAGGCGGGTGACGTCATCGACCAGGAAACTATAAAGCACCCCACAAACACAAGCGCAACAGCTTCTGATAGGCCTGAAGGAAGCGCTAGCAGGAATGCCGGGAGTATGGTGGAATGACGCAGCGTCTCGTTCCCTATCAGGGAACTAGGGTTACATACGTAACCGAGACGTTCCCTTTCAAGGGAACTCGAGCTGCGTCAAACGCTGTGGGAACGCTAATACGTCGCCATATTACCAAGTGACCACCATGTGAGAACTAGCGCACAGAGGATGAGAGCACCTGTGCCCCAGGGGTAGAACTTAAGTCTAGGTAGTAGAACTTAATGAAAGTATGCGGTGAAGACCATCCAGCCGCATCACAAAAGTCACTGAGGGAAACTCCTGACAGTAAGGCTTTAGAAGCCGCCATACTCCTGGTAGAGTGGGCTCGTACAGCCAAAGGTGAAGGCTGACCAGCCGACTCATAGGCAAGTGAGATAGCTTCGACCACCCAGTTGCTCATTCTCTGTTTAGACGCGGGACACCCCTTCTTGGGTGGCCCAAAGCACACAAATAGTTGTTCTGACTTCCTCCACAGGGCAGTTCTGTGGACATAGGCGTCTAACGCCCTAACAGGGCAGAGTAAATTAAGATTCTCCTGGTCAGACGACAGAAATGGAGGAGGACAAAAGGCCTGCAGAACTTTAGGTCTAACAACATTAGTAGGGACCTTGGGAACGTAACCTGGTCTAGGATGCAGAAAAGCCTTAACCATGCCAGGCGAAAATTCCAGGAACAAGGGTGAAACCGACAGAGCCTGCAAATCTCCGATTCTCTTTAGTGAGGAGATAGCAAGAAGAAAGATAGGCTTAAACGTGAGAAACTTCTCAGGAACTTCTTCGATAGGTTCAAGAGGAGCTAGGGAAAGACCTTCTAATACGATGGCCAGATCCCAGGCTGGCACCCTCGTACGAACTGCTGGCCTCAGCCTCAGTGTGCCACGAAGGAAACGAGTTATAAGCGGGTGTCTCCCAAGAGAAACTCCACTGAAAGGTACGTGGTAAGCAGCCAGTGCCGCCACAAACACCTTTAGTGTGGAGGGGTATAGCCCTGTGGAGAAGCGCTCCTTCAGGAATTCCAGCACTGCACCCACTGGGCAGTTAACTGGGTCCTGCAGGTGCTCTCCACACCAAGAAGTGAAGAGTTTCCACTTCAAGGCATAAAGCTTCCTCGTGGATGGAGCTCTGGAGTGAAGAATGGTCTCAACAACCTCGGTTGAGAGACCAGAGTTCATGAGCTGGGCCCCCTCAGTGGCCAAGCCCACAATACTGGGCGGGGATGAAATATCATGCTGCCCGCCTGAGAGAGTAGATCCCTCCTGACCGGGAGCTCCAAGGGAGAGCCGTCCAGGAGAGAAATCAGGTCCGCAAACCATACTCGGGCCAGGCAGAACGGGGCTACTAATAGTAGGCTGACCCCGTCCTGGCGAACCCTCCTCCAGAACTCCAGGTAGCTGAGCAATAGGGGGAAAGGCGAACAGACGTGACCTCGGCCACGGCTGCACCATAGCGTCCAACCCCAGAGGGGCTGGATGGCTGATGGAAAACCACAGATAACAATGCGTGGTCTCCTTGGAAGCGAATAGGTCCACCTCGGCGCGACCGAAACTCAACCAAAGGAGCTCCACCACCTCGGGATGGAGTCTCCAATCCCCCGGCCTCGGCCCCTGTCTCGACAGGGAGTCTGCTACCACATTCAAATACCCAGGAAGATACATTGCTCTCAGAAAGAGTAACCTCCCTTGGGACCACAGGAGGATCTGACGGGCCAACTTGTAAAGCCGGCGAAACCGCAGGCCCCCCTGATGATTTATATAAGAGACCACCGACGTGTTGTCTCACTGAAATAACACATGATGACCTCTCAGGTCTGCTAGGAAGTGTTTCAGAGCCTGGAACACCGCCAACATCTCTAGACAATTTATAAGCCGTGATAGATGATGGTCCTGCGACAGCCCTTGGGCTGGACGACCACTCGTGACCGCCCCGCACCCTGTGAGGGAAGCATCCGTCGTTAGCGTTACGCGACGACAAAGAGCCCCAAACACAGACCCTTTGAATAGGAACAAAGTTTCTTTCCACATGACCAGAGCACAAAGGCAGCGCCGCGTGACTTTGACCGTGCGGAGCGGATTTCCCCTCGGGGAGAATCCCTTGGTCCTGAGCCACCACTGTAGCGATCTCATGTACAACAGGCCGCAAGGTATAACGTCGGACGCTGCTGCCATCAGACCCGACAGTCTCTAAAACTGTTTTACAGTACGTAGCTGGCCTAGCTTTACTTGTTTCACAGCTGAGAGAATCGAAACGATGCGGGTCGGAGCGAGTCGCGCCTGCATCGAAACCGAAACCCAAACGACAACCAGAAAAGTGGTCTTCTGAGAAGATAATACACTTTTCTTTGCGTTCAGCCTCAACCCCAACTTCCTGTTATGAACGAGAACGACATCTCAATGTCGAACCGCCATCTGCTCTGTCTGAGCTAAAATCAACCAATCGTTGATGTAATTGTGGACACGAACACCCTGAAGCCTCAGGGGCACTAGTGCTGCATCCATGCATTTCGTGAAAGTGCGGGGAGATAAAGCTAGGCCAAACGGAAGAACCCTGTGCTGGTACACCTCACCCCCGAAGGCGAACCTCAGGAACTTCCTGTGTTATGGAAGGATGGAAATGTGGAAGTACGCGTCCCTTAGATCTATCGTGACAGACCAGTCCTCGGATCTGATTTGTGACACGATCTGCTTGATTGTGAGCATCTTGAATTTTGGCTTCCCTACCGAGCGATTCAATAGGCGCAGGTCTAAAATTGGACGCAACCCCCCATCCTATTTTGGAACGATGAAATATCGGCTGTAATAGCCTGACTCCACACTGGGAGGAGGAACCCGTTCTATAGCCTCCTTTTGAAGGAGTGCTTTCACCTCTTGTTCCATAACCAGAGCCTGCTCGGGGCCCACCACTGTAGGCAGAACCCCTCTGAATCTTGGTGGACGACACCTGAATTGGATAGCATAATCCCTTTCTATTGTCTGCAGGACCCAATGAGATATTTTTGGAAGGCTTTTCCACTCTGCCAGAAATTCTACTAAGGGTACCAGTCTCTCGAGACTGGCCTCTGGTGTAACTCGAGCAGCAAACGCAGCGCCCTGTAACGGCACACCGGCAGGGAACAACTGGTCTAACCGCTCTGAAACCCTCCTCAGAGGGAGCGAGCGTCCCTCTGGAAATCGCTCGATGGGACCGTCTGCGCCCCGGCATGAAGGCGGGGTTGGTAGAACGGGCCCCTGAGGACACCGAGGAAGAATGGGCACCGTAGAAAGAGGTGAACACCTTTCCGCCTCGGTGGGGACCACCCTCAGTGTCCTGCGCGCCGTGGCGCCAGGACTTCTTCTTAGCCGAAGCCTTCTTAGCTAATATAACTGTCCTCAGATCAGTTCTATTACTGGGAGATTTCGGCTGAGAGTGCCGCGGCTGAGCCCACTGTCCAGCAGGGGGAGCACGAGACGCGACACT
The DNA here is from genome assembly GCF_051911475.1 of Siphateles boraxobius. Taxonomy (NCBI): domain Eukaryota; kingdom Metazoa; phylum Chordata; class Actinopteri; order Cypriniformes; family Leuciscidae; genus Siphateles; species Siphateles boraxobius. The sequence goes on along the minus strand of NW_027508819.1, from coordinate 2,311,339 downwards.
CTGCTTCAGCGCCCTATATGATGAGCTCGCAGACGGCCGGGGCTGCTCCCGCCCAGCAGCCCCAGGGAAATGAATTTTTAAAGGGAGAAATTTCTTAAAAGCTGTTGTTTGCTTTTCCTTCTCCTGGAATTTATCGATGACAGAATTTACAGCATCGCCAAATAAACCCAGGGGGGAGAGAGGAGTGTCTAAAAGGAAAGCTTTTCTTTTTCTTTTATATTTGTCTGATTTAACCACAGATGTCTTTCTGCGGCCACCAGAGCTGCCATAGATCGACCCACTAGCTTGGCCGACTCTCTGGTTGCGCGCAGGGATAAATCAGCAGCCTGACGCAGTTCGCGAACCACGTCAGCACTGACCTCCTCACTCTCACTCACGTCCCTCAGCAGGTCAGCCTGGTATGCCTGCATAATAGACATAGTATGCAGACATTACGCAGCCTGACCCGCCGCCGAATACGCTTTACACACAAAAACCGAAATATTTCTAAGAGGCTTGGTGGGTAATGCCGGTGCCTTAACAGATGACACAGCCTCGAGGGAGAGAAAACTCGCAAGCGTCTCTTCCACGCGAGGCATAGCCGAATAACCATATGATTTTGCCCCCACAATATTAGAATATGTTGAAGTCTGGGGACTAAACACTCTATATGACACCAGTTTTTTCCACGATTTCGACACCTCAGTGTGGAGATCGGGAAAAAACGGCAAGCACCGGCGTGGAGGTTGCACTCGTGACGGCAAAAATCTCTCATCTAATTTTGATTTAGAAACAGACTCCTGTCTAGTCACTGGCCATACAATGCTGAGTTTTTCTACAGCTCTTGTTAATACCTCCACTAGCTCATCACTTTCGGGAGTGTAAGGTGGCGAATCCTCCACATCTCCCTCATTTATAACTGGTGCCTCAGCCCGAGCGGAAGAAACCGCAGCGCGTGCTTCCGAACACGGGACTGAGGCACTGGATCTCACAGGTGAAGGGAGAGATGAGGCAGAGCCCGTCTCTAACCCCGCTGAGAGATCCATCTGCGATATATATATAAATTGTTTGTGTGGTGCAGAGTATGTAAAGACAGACAATATTCACACATGGACAGATTCACATATAGCGTGACTGAAGGCACAGAAAGCTGTTGCGCTTGTGTTTGTGGGGTGCTTTATAGTTTCCTGGTCGATGATGTCACCCGCCTATGACGTTCCATCTCTCCATTGGGCTGATTCCATACGTGCTTCATGACGCACAACGCAGGGGCGTTCCCACAGCGTTTGACGCAGCTCGAGTTCCCTTGAAAGGGAAATATCATTAATTGAAGATTTCCCAGGTGGACCATCAGGATTTCTGGCTCATTTTAGATGTTAGGCTTTCCATCTAGTTCTACAGTTATGATCATCTGTATGAGTTATGTGTGATACTGTCGGCCAGTGGTGGCTTAAACAACACTATTAAAATAGAAAGAGGAATCAGTGTTGTGTAATACAGCTTGTTGTTCTCTGCTTTATTTAGTATAAGAACGTACAATAGTGCTCACATCATTTGAAAGTTCCTTAATCTCATCAAAACTGCTTTCATTTGATCGAAAATACAGTAAAAACACTGAAATATTATTCCTGTAACACTTTACAGTAAGGTTCATTAGTTAACATTAATTAATGTAATAACTAACATGAACTATAATGATCAATACATTAGTTGCAGTATTTATTAATCTTTGCTAATGTTAGTTAATAAAAATACAGCTGTTCATTGTTTCTTCATGTTAGTTCACAGTGCATTAATGTTAATTAATACAACCTTTGATTTTAATAATGTATTAGTAAATGTTGAAATTATTATTAACTAAGATTAATAAATGCTGAAGAAGTAATGTTCATTCTTAGTTCATGTTAACTAAGGTAGTTAACTAATGTTAACTAATCAACCTTATTGTAAAGTGTTACCATTATTCCAGTGTAAATCATCTGTTTTCTATGTGAATATAAAGTAAAGTGTAATTTATTCCTGTGATCAAAGCTGAATTTACTCCATCATTACTCCAGTCTTCAGTGTCACATGATCCTTCAGAAATCACATTCAATCTATTCTTCTATGAAGGAAGTGATGACATGTGAAGGTTGAAAATAACAGATTACTGGATGGAGCAGGTTGAAGAGAATGTTTTCTTAGCAGTGTGTGTGTGTGTGTGTGTTCGTCTCTCTCTCTCTCTCTCTCTCTCTCTCTCTCTCTCTCTCTGTCAGTGTGGGATCTGTAAGGGCCAGCTGGGCGACACCAGCACAGGAACAGACGTGCGGATCAGGAACGGTCTGCTGAACTGCCATCAGTGCTACATACGCTCCCGCTGTGAGTTTCAGTTTACATTACATGTCAAATTGCACACATTGAAATTCAAATTGAAAATACGCCCAATGTAAACACGTCAATTTCGCAAAAAACTCCCATATATTGCAAAAAAGTTGTTATGCGCGTATGAGGTGGTTTTTCAGGCAATTCGATAAAGGAATATTAAAACTGCACTGGAAACAGTTTTTTCGCATTTATAGGTCACCTGACGTACGTAACAGTCGATCATTCTTTAAAGATGGCGCAGTATTGTTAGACAGAAGACGAGACAGAGTTCTTTATTAAACTCATAAAAGACAGAAGACTTACAGGAATACTGGATTCTAAACCTCAAAGTAATGCCAGAATCAAGAGCTTGAAGCAGAAGTGAGTGAGAAACACCCATAAACACTCATACGAGCCGCTCACAGTAGAAGAGTTAATGCTGGAATAACACACACACGTCACCTTACATTAATAATAATGTAGTGCGGTGGCTGGGATATTAGTAAACCTGTTGCCAGGATTTTGGAAAAACTTATTGCAAGAGGAAAAAAAAAGTTTTAGTCGTATAACATCGGTTAATTTAAAAGCCGTCATTTTGCAATCGTTTTTTATCAACATTTAGAAAATATCGCAAAAGTTTTACGCAAATTTCTGTACTGGAAATGCGTCTACAGTCTCGCTTCACTCTTTCTCTCTATCCATCCTGACATTCCTTCAGTGTAGCAGATGAGGATGAGTTATGACATATCCTCAAATACATGATAATAAATGCATGATGTATTGAGTTCAGAGTTCAGATCATTGTTAATGTCTCATTGTCTCCTTGTGTTTTAGCTGCTGGTCAGCCCACCACTCTATGAACTCATTGATTGTAGGAGCAAAGAAATCTACCCATAATTCTCTCGCCCACAATCTTCACGAATGTGAATACAAGCACATTTAAAATCAAACCACTTCAACGTCTTGAAGTTGTGTCTGTTTTCCAGCACGGCTGCAGTGAACCCTACGCTTCTGGCTGAACTGCAGTGTTTGAGCTGAAAGTGTGTTCTCTCGATGACACGTGACGACTGGAGTCACCTATAGATCATTAACACTAATGAGGAACGCAGCTGAAATACTGCAGTGACTCCACTGTGCTTTAAATCTGTCTGAATGCATTCATCCTCACACTGCAAACGTGTCTAGTTTTAAACTCTTTCTTACATCTGAGTATTCTATTAAATCTGGCTTGATTTGCTCTTCAACTACAGCTGAGCGTTCAGAGTGATGGCTTTTCAATAATTATTACACCAAAATCTGTCACGAGAATTCCTGTCTGCAAGTTTTATTGTCTTTATTTTCAAAACATAACATGTTAGCATTCATAGTGCCTCGTGATAAAAGAAAGCCTGTAATCATGGGAACACAGTCACTGTAATCATTCTATGAACTATATGGAGGAAAGTATGTATTTTTATACATAAAAAGTACATTTGAGCTGATAAAAATGCAAATGCATGTGAACTGACTGCTGGTTAAGACATATTCATACATCGATGCTTTGGGAAGTTGTGCCTTACGAGAAAGTGTTTGATGCAAAGACTGTTTGTACGCTCATATGAAAAATGAATATATTTTTGCTCATTTATGATCTTATTGATCAAGTTGCACCTTGCTCTTTGAAATTATGGAGTGTTTGCCTAAATATCTCAGTTTTGCCCTTTTCACAGCACATTGTACACTTTTTCCCTAGCAATAGTATTATGCAAAATTTAAATGTATGGCCAAAACTACAATACTTTTCTGAATATTTTTTTCCATTTCCAAAATGTGTTTTGGCTATAAAAGAGACCTAAACCTGGTTTCGGAAAAACTCACATAAATATGTATATAAAATAACTATCTTATTTTAATTTTGAAGATGATTGAATTGAACACATGGCAAAGCAATACAAATATAAAATGTTCATGAGCTGCTCATCACAACACTCACTGGCTAATGTAACTTGTGTTTTATACGGAGCCCCTAAAGGGACACAGGGATGAGAGAATATGAGATTGGGGAAAGCATTTAAATATATATGTCCCTTTAGTGGCTCCGTAGTTTTATGCCTACCAATGTTAGCATATTCATAATGTGTACCCGAACAGAAGGGTAAAATGAAGGCTTTTATGATTGTGGAAAAGTTTGAGCACGTTGGCTGTTTAATCTTCTGTCATGATTTACTTAGCCAGCGTTTCTGTGCTTCGGGTCTGGACATGTATTTTATGTTTATTTCATCATAACTTTAGGTTTATAAAGGGTAGAGGTGTTTTACAGGCAAGTTATATGTTGTTTAGGAGGGAAATAGTTACCTTGGAAAATATACATTACATCTAAGGTATATTTATTGTGTTATTCAAATCCCAAATCTATACCATCCAAAAATAGATTAATCTGATGTTCAAATGCAACGGCTTTACAATATACTGTATGTTTATAAATAAAATGTTGAAAAAATGTAATCTAGTCTATATTTCTTCTTTTCTAGAGCATGAAATGTTTTGAATCAGATTGTTGTAATGGTTAAAATAATATGTTTAATGTATCAATATAATGCAATTGCACCGAGAAGTGCAAAAGAAAACAGGATCAAACTGACTGAAGTGCTTGATTTGAAGATTGGGCTCGTGGCAGTATTCAAGTTGTTATTTTAATGTAATTATATAAAAAAAATTGTTTATGCATCTAATGTAATCAAGCTGTATATACTTTCTGTGAAAAAGGCTTTTCCTACCATCAGAGCAATTCAAGTGAAGTTTGCAGTAAATGTTCTCATTTTACCACCTACTCATATTGAGCACTTCATACATTTACATATAGTCACCTGCAAACTCTCATAGCTTGTAAAAATGTATTAAATAACTGTATGTTTTATGTCAAAGTTCCCAAATGGCACCAATTTTTTTTCTTAAAAAAAGTTTCAAGTAATTACTGTTCCCTATCATCTACTTCGAGTGAAACTAAACGAGCCAATGCACATTGGCGTGCAATCATCTGCATCAGCTGTTCAGTTCTAAATAACTTGTTCCCCATCTAACTTGCTTCCTGCGCAGGAATAATCGACAAACAGACTTCAGCAAAGGTCCTTCAAATGCTTTAATCACGGCCGGGAGAGTACTCGAGCAGTTCTCAGAGCATCTATCCCAAGAAGAAGCTTTAAGCTAGGCCGGAGGATCTCAGACAAATTCCAGTGAGAATCCCACCCATAAACACGAATACAACAGTTTTTATAGAATAGGGTTATGGCAAAATTACATGATACATTACATCATTTCCCCACAATTTGATTGGTTCTTCATATGCAAACTCTCCTGTTACTAGGTAGGAGCAAATTCTGTTTTTGTTGATTTTTGTTTTGTACTAATAACAAGGTTTCAAGTTTAGACATCTGTCTAGATTCATTTCCTATATTTGTTATTTATACACACAACAGGGGTATGAAAACATAGGGCAACGTAGGACAACAACATTCAAAAACACAGAACAGAACGTTTTAGTACATGGTGTTTCAAAGTGTTAGTATGTTAGATAAGGTTAGATGTTAGAAACATGGTTAGTTTAATATTCAGTTTAAAATGTCCACCACACTCCCTATTGGCCCACCCGGACCTGGTTCCCAGAACTCATGCTCCTCGTGACAGTCCCTCCCTGGCCCATTCCTCTAAAGAAGGACCTTCTGACTCAGAGACAGGGCACACTATGGCACCCGCATCCGGACCTCTGGAAACTCCATGTCTGGTCCATGGACGGGACGCGGAGGTTCTAGGTGACTTACCCCCAGAGGTATTTAACACCATTACTTCTGCGCAGGTGCTGTCAATGAGATGTTCGTACGCCTTGAAGTGGATCCTGTTTGTCGAGAGGCGTTCTTCTCGCCGAGAGGACCCCCGAAGATGTTCGATAGGGTCTTTGCTTTCCTTCTTGCAGCAAGGTTTGGAGCAAAGGCTGTCTCCCTCCATCCTTAAAGTACATGCTGCCACTATTTCAGCTTATCACGACCAAATAGATGGCAAAACAGTAGGAAAGCACGACCTGGTTATCAGGTTTCTTAGGGGGGCGAGACGATTAAATCCTCCTCGACCCCCCTCCTCTTGGGACCTTTCCCTGGTGCTTCGAGCACTCCAGGATGCTCCCTTTGAGCTTCTGCAATCAGTAGACTTAAAGCTTCTCTCCATGAAGACTTTGCTGCTGGTTGCACTGGCCTCTATCAAGAGGGTAGGGGACCTACAGGCATTTTTGGTCGACGAATCGTGCCTAGAGTTCAGGCCGGGTGACAACCATGTTTTACTGAGACCCCGGCCATGTGTCCGTGGTTCCTACCACTCCCTTCAGGGACCAGGTGGTGAACCTGCAAGCGCTGCCCCTGGAGGAAGCAGACCCAGCCCTGACTTTGCTCTGTCCCGTTCGCTCTCTGCGTCTGTTCACAGACAGAACTCAAAGTCTCAGAACCTCAGACCAGCTCTTTTGTCTCTTACGGAGGCCAGCAGAAGGGAAATGCTGTCTCCAAGCAGAGGATGGCCCACTGGATAGTGGATGCCATTGTCTTAGCTTACCAAGCACAAGGCGTGCCCTGCCCGCTCAGGTTGCATACTCACTCCACGAGAGGTGTTGCATCCTCCTAGGCACTGGCATGTGGCTCCTCGCTAACAGATATCTGTAGAGCTGCGGGCTGGGCGACATCTAACACGTTCGCAAGATATTATAGCCTACGCATAGAACCAGTCTCCTCCCGTGTTCTCACCCTAAACGGGTAGAAGCACTGAGAAGCCTGGCTCTGTCGGCTTCCTGCACACTACTGTGCACCCTTATTACTCCAGAATAAAAACCTGCCGAGTCCTCCAACACCCTCGGCTCGGACTTGGTCGGAGCGTCCGGCGCCAGCCCTTTATCCTTTGAATCCTTGAGAACCGGGTCTAAGCTGGGTCCCATATTTGTGACCCTGCGGGGATCCCATATGTGTATTCTTCCACGGCTGCTCCTAAACGGAAGCCCGTGTCTTTCCCTTGGGCTAAGTCACCCAGTATTTCATATCCAGTACAACCTTCGGGTTAGTCCATAAGTATATCTCCACATAACTCCTTCAGAGAAGAATGTGGGTTCCACAGCGTTCTCCTTCCTAACAGAAAGGGCACGCTTTCCCAGTGTTATCCAATAATCACACTGTATGGGTTATCACGGAACAACGGTGACAGATACACACAGATACACTCCTTCTATCGTCCTTCCAGGGAAGAAAGGGCAAGAGGCTCGCACAGGGTGCTGGATGGGGTCAGCAGTTGTGGCGCTTTGGTAGGGATTCCTATTCGTCGGTCATGACGAATGTCGAGAGTGACCGACTGATAGGGAACGTCTCGGTTATGTAAGGTAACCCTTGTTCCCTGAAGGAGGGAACGGAGACGTCATCTGCTGCGACCCACCGGGTCAGTCAGCTCATCGGCTCGACTCCTCAGCAAAAAACTGAAGTCCAATTGCACCTGCTGCTCATTAAATACCGCGCTACGAGGCTAGGCTGAACAGCTGATGCAAATGACTGTATGCCAATGTACATTGACTCGTTTAGTTTCACTTGAAGTAGATTGGCCTCTCTAGCGAGATTCCTATTTGTCTGTCACGGCATACATATCCGTTCCCTCCTTTAGGGAACGAGGGTTACCTTACTTAACCGAGACGTTAAATTCATATGTACTAAACATTTGTAAATGACTAGTATTTACAATATTATTTCTACTAGCAGGTCCTCTTTTTTTCTGTTGAGAAATCTGTTATGCCCAAAACTTCCTTAATTTAACCACTATTTCTCAAACAGTGGTCATCTCTGACTGTCCAGACTGTTGGGCAGTAATTCACGACTTACTGCACGGCATTATTGGTTAAATAGGGTTGTTGGTTCTCATGGTTCTTGTTATAGATCTGTTATGTTAAATTATGACTGTGTGATGAAGACATTTCCAACATTATTTTTGTGTCAAAAGTATGCATCTCATATTCTCAGTATGGAATGAACTAGTACTGTGGTTACTTAGCAATAGATTGTTTATATATTTTTTTAATTTTGAAAGTTTGAGCTTTTATATTATTATATTTTTAGAACCCATTTATATTTTTATGAATTATCAAAAATTATACTGTAGTAGCATGCAATTATGTATCTGGAAAAAGAAATGCTGGGAATTACTGGAAAATGTAAGAATTATTTTGTTAAATTTGTTGTCGACTGAACACGTCTACTGAACGTTTTTGAGGTTTGCGCAGAGATACATATAATCATTACAAAGATAATATAAACATATAATCATTTGCACCTTCAAACCTATTTCAGGGAGTGTGTCCTCGAGACACCAGGCACTGTTTTATGCGGATGGGCGGCCGGAGCAGGTTAAGGGTTTTTCTGTTACTACGGTGTCGTGTTAGCGGCCCCAGGGTTAATAACTAATGATCTTCGCAACGGAAGTGAATAAATCAAAACTAACTTTAGCTGGACAATAACTTTATCTTAGAGCTGAAGCCTAAACAATCTTTTATGGTCATTTCTATTATCATTAGGGTTGCCAACTTCTGGACTCTCAAAATATTTGAAGGCTACTGTTCCACAACGTGCATGTCATTTCAGCATCTGCAGTTGTACAAAAGATGTATAAAAGGTTCTCAGACAAACACATTTGGGTAATTTCGTGTCAAAATCAACCAAATTTCAGAAACTTTCCCAGCTCAAAGTTTTGGTTTTGTTAAAAAAAAAAATCTGAAGAAAGACAAACATAAATAACAAAGAAATCCACAATATTTCATGTGGTGGATGTATATTCACTGAGTAATTTACTGTTTTGTAAAATGGGTCAAAATTACAATTTTCACCTGGGATTTGGAGTCAGATTACTGGGGGGTTAAAATGACTTTAGAACAGCATCATTATTTTACTTTTACACAGAGATGGTTAAGTCTATTAGTTAAATCGGATTACTTTAGCCATCTTTGTTTAATTATATGCCAGTGACATTTTAAAAATGGCAAAAAGCACTACTTTTGTTTTTTGCATGCCTGCAACTTAAAGATATCTTAATATCCTTTTAGATTCTTAAACTTTTCTTTTGGTTTCTTAATTTTCAACGCCAAATATGGTTAATTTTAACTCCTAATATTTTGGGATGTTAATGTGGCTCTATGAGTAAATTGGTACGCTTTTTCAATGGTCGCACATTTTCTGAAGGACAAATAATGTTGAAACTAGTGTTGAAACTAAATGTATCTTGTTTTTTTTTCTATCAACAAAATTTAACATTACTGAGTGCCATAAATAGTATTTTTCTCTGAAAGTATCTAAATATCCTTTTTATTTTCATTCTTGATAAACTTTTCTTTTGTAATCTTCATTTTAAAGGCCCTCTATGGTTCAATCCCATAGATATAGGCCTAATGTGGCTCCATGTTCAAATTGTTGAATTTTACCCATTTTCAATATATAGCTTCACCAACGGATATTACTGTATCATCAACCTCTATTCAAAACGATAAACATAAAAAAAAAATTTTCAGGAAGATACATAGATGGCATAAAATTAAAAGCAAAATAACTGAACGTCTTTAAAATTACAGCAAAAAATTCAGATTTTGAACTAGGCCTAAATGTTGTTGCAAATAAATGAAAAGTGCATACTTTCCAGATAAAGAGAACTTAGATATGGACTGCTTTTGGTGCTTGAGATTTTATTGGTTATTTTGTGTTTCAATAACCAGGTCCAACCAAGTAGCCCTCGGTAAGTTACTTTAATGGAAAATGTTATTCTCTATTTAACATTAGGCCCAACTTACAATGGTGATTTTTTTTTTTTGATAACGTCTTCCCTCAGGTAGATTGCATGTTCTTTTGTGTTGCTGAATGTTGGACTAATTAACAAAAATCTCGTTGTTTGCAGTGGCCAAAACTAATAGCCATAATTAAAACGCGGACAGTGAAAGAATGGATTTGCCGTTTAGCGATGGCTGTGAAGTGGGAGCGACAGCCGGTAGAAGATTCTACTGGGTCTTAAAACCTTCTGCGAACGGCTATGTTTGCAAATCAAACAAAGATTTGCCTCAAAGAAATGGTTAATTCTCAATTTAGAGCATAGGATATGCCTTAAATACGGGACGATTTCGTATTATACGGAACGGTTGGCAACCCTAATTATCATTGTAAAGCTGCTTTGAAACAATCCATACTGGGATTGCTCCTGTCTGACTCGCTGCTGAGTGGTTTGCGTCTGTAAGCTCCGTATTGCTTTCTGTTTTGAATATTAATTTTATATCATTCTGTGTTGTTTATATTGCTAATTATATCTTACTCATCACCACACATTAATCTGACATCGCTAGCTTCTATCTAAATCGTTATCACGAGCATAACATGCTAGCCATCCTTGCCTGTCGTCTTTATGATTTTTTATTTTTTCTCGCGCGCGCGCTCGTGTCATCCGTGCCTGCCATCTATGTTTATTTATTTTTGCTCTCGTGCCTTTTACGAATCCATCAAATAACTGTGGTAAGTATAGGATCAGTCAACAAACACGGTGAGTAATGTCTTCTCCTGTTATTGTCACTTGCACTTCATGTCACATGTATAGCATAGCCTTCTCTGTCAGCAATATAGGATTTACATGTGATAAATGCAGGGAGACAGTCAGGCTGACGGAGAAGATTTCAGAACCAGAGACACGCATCCAAACTTTAATGGAGGATAGTAAGAGTGTGAGGGCTTTAGATACTGCTTTGGATGTGACTAGCTTAGAGAACTCTGTACACTAACTCCGGCTGCAGAGCCCGTGCAGCAGGTACACAGATCTCTCCCCAGGATCAGTCCGAATTCTCATCTGCTCCGTGAGCAGTGGTACAGAGATATATTAAATTATTATATTGTGCTATATATAAATAAGAACGTGTCAATCCATGTCACTTTAATTCAGCACATGTAGCACAGCAAAAATAGACTCGGTGCGATAACGTTCACTGCACTGCTACATGAGGTCCGCTCCTGGAGAGCTTTGCCACATCCTCGTGCAGAGTGAAAGTGTGGGTGAACCGGGCGTAAGGCATAAAGTTTCCTCGTGGAGACAGCTTTATAGTTTAAAATGATCTCGACAACCTTGGTTGAGAGACCAGACTTCAGGAAACCCACAGCTTCTTTGTCACCTGTGACAGAAGGTCCCTTGCCTCACTGCTGAGTGGTTCTTGTTTGTAGCTCCGTATAGCTTTGTTTTGAATCTCAATTTACTATTATTTCCTGTTGTTTATATTGCTAAATATAACTTACTTCTCCTCATATATCTGGTATAGTCTAATTTTGCCTATAACATTAATCTGACATTGCTAGCTTTTAATCTAAATCACTATTGCTAGCATGTTAGCATTTCGCTAGCCTGTTAACCTGCCATCCGTGCTTACTTTTTTATGAGTCAACCAAACAACTGTGGTGAGTTGGATCAGTCAACAAACACGGTTAGTCATGTCATCTTCTCCTGTTATTGTCACTTGCACTGCCTGCCACATGTTTAGTATAGACTTCTCTGTCAGCGATGAGGGTTTCACATGTGTTAATTGCAGGGAAATAGTCAGCCTGACAGAGAAGATTTCAGAACTATGGACATGCATCCAAACTTTAATAAAAAATCCAAGGGACTATCCTCCATGTATTATGATGATAAAGTTTCATGTTTAAAGTTTTAATAATTTGGTATTTTACACTGATGAATGCCTGATGTACAAAACTCTTAAGGGATGCCTGGCCCATAACGGATGTGCCGGTAGGACTAGAGCATCTGCTAGGAGAGATTTGGTACCGCAGTATAGAAAAATAGTTTTTGGTAAAAACGCTTTTTTGGTTAGAGTAGTGGGGATATGGAATTCCTTACCCATAAACAGATAGCTTCACAGTTTTTAAAACCAAGCTTAAGTACTGGCTACTATCAGAACAAATCTGCAACCACTAATGACTGTGTTGTAAATTCTTTGTTTTTATATACTGATTTTGTAAATCTTGCATTCCTGGACATATGTATTGTGATGTTTTATGTGGTGTATATGTAATATTGTATGTTATTTTATTTGTTTACCTGCCCAGGGACAGCAGAGGGGTATTGCACAAAAGCAAGATAAGGGATAAGCTGGGATTTTCCAGTTCCCTTTCAAGGGAACTCGAGCTGCGTTTGAGACGCGATGGGAACGCTCTGCGTGATTACGTCGTGAAGCACGTGTAAAATCAGTCCAATGGAAGCCCACTACGACATAGGTGACGTCATAGACCAGGAAACTACAAAGCAGCCCTGAAATCAGACCTCGACAGCTTCTGCACCTTCAGCAAGCGCTCTCTGTATATCTGTCCTTGTCTATTTATTGTTGTCTGTCAAGCCCAATATATCTATCATTATTATGGCGAGCAAGCAAGATTATAGACGGTGTGTTGTTCCCTGCCCTCGTTATATTACGGGTGGGGACACACATCAGCTTTGTTTTGCTTGTTTGGGAGTGGAGCATGCCCAGTCAGTCCTGGAGGGGGCTGATTGTGAGCATTGTATAAGTCTATCTATGAAGACGCTCCGCTCTCGCCGATCGTTCTTTGAGGAGGCTGGTTCGGTTCGCACTCCCCGCGCGGGTCCCGCTGTTGCCTAGACACGGCGGTGACTCGCAATTTGGGGTTCGCAAACGGATATGACTGCGTGGGTTGGGACAGGCAGCTTTCACCTGCAGATCCAGTCTGCTGCGATTTCCAGTTCCGAGGAATTGGTATCGTTAGTGTTTTGTTAAGAAAAATGCGTGGATGCAGCTCTGGCTCCTTTGAGACTCCAGGGCATTCGCATATTATATTATATCGACGATTGGTTGATCCTAGCTCAATTTGAGCATATGGCAGTTCGGCATCGAGATGTCGTTCTGTCTCATTTAAAGATGTTGGGGTTGCCACTCAACGCCAAGAAGAGTGTGATCCTCCCAGCTCAGAGGACCACTTTTCTAGGTGTAATATGGGTTTCACTGCGTCAAAAGGGGTGTATACGGGAGAATTCGGACAATGAATACGCCCGCTAAATGTGCTGTTTGGCAGGTATCTTTGGAACTTTGTTACGCGTACCTGTAAATGCCCGCAAAGGCCCGAAAACAGGAACTTGTCTGACCACATGCTGTTAGTTGATGGCTTGCTTTGTAAATGCTAATTTGTTTTGGGACTGGCAGCTCAAGATTGCCCCTATTCCCCTGCCCCCCTCATTAGTATTCAGGAAAGGTGGGCTGATAAGTGCTTTACATTGTGTCAATCTACAACAAAGACTGTAGACCCTGAAAAGCAGTTTGTATCTGGGTGTCCTCTGCTCTTCAAGATGGCTTGCAAAAGATCGCTGGAGTTTTACGGAGAGCAGGGTAGAGATGTTACTCCTTTACGTCGGGACAATGTAGCTTTTCAAACTCCGAGTCCGAACGAAAACAGACTGGTGTATATGGTAAATGCAAGTTTGAAGAGGATATTTGAAAAGCTGGAGACGATGGACAAGAGGTTGGATAAGATGGAGGCTGACATGAATGAGCTCAAAGAGGCAAAAGAGAAGCCTGCTTCAAAGAAATTAAAGAGAGCTGGGAATAATTCTGTTGCGGTAAGTTATTTTCTGACCGTCACAGACATTTGGCGGTGTCCGCTTAACTTTGTGTGCTTTATTTATTAATGTATTTGAATTGAGCCCTCATACTATGTCGGATACAGAAAGCTGTAAGGAGATTGCACAATGGGGAAAACAACATACACAAATATGACCCACAGACAAGGTATATCTTTAAAACTATTGTTTCATAACAGTCCTTTCTTCTAAATTATATTTTTAATCAACCTTCTTTAATTACTGCTCCACAGTATATCCTCCCCCCACAACCTCGAGGTCACAACCTATCTTTATAATGGCGTCTCCATGGCTGTACTGGACGTAGATCCTGCTGTTGTTAAAGGTAAGTCACAAGAGAATGTCCCAAGGCTACAACTATTTAACTGTATAGATTAGTTAGTTATAAATAAACACATTCTCCCCCCTCACTAAACTGTTAGAAGGGTTACAGGATGGCCCAAGATGAGAACAAAGACAAGATGGAGGACAGCAGGATCATTGTGCGCATGAGACAAAGAAAAAGAAGAGTAAGTGTAAATAAATATAAATCTCAGTAAAAGACTCAGCCTGGGAGCTTGACTCTTGGACCGATCGGTCGATTTGTTCGACCGATCGGTTCAACTGCCTTTAACGATGGGTTTTGGGGGGCCCTGAATGACACTGTCCCCCAGATGTCACGCTGTTACCCTTGCTCTGTCGCCCCATGGGCTTTTTTATGCACTTTTCATGTTTTTACAATTTTAAAAAAAAAAATCAAAATTTCAAAATTCAGTGTACCAGTGGGTACCAGGAGACCTCACTCTGGCCCCAATAACGGCCCCTAAATGCTTCTGACACCCTGATGTCACGCTGTGACCCTCACACGATGTCCCCATGGGCTTTTTTATACACTTTTAAAAAAAAATCAAAAATTTTGCAAATTTTTCAACATTATGTATATCAGTGTACCGGTGGGTACCAGGAGACTTCACTCTGGCCCATGCAACAACCCATTAACGGCCCCCGAATGCTTCTGACACCCTAATGCCACGCTGTGACCCTCACTCGATGTCCCCATGGGCTTTTTTACACACTTTTCACATTTTTTCAAAGATTTTGCACATTTTTCAACATTTTGCATATCAGTGTACCGGTGGGTACCAGGAGACTTCACTCTGGCCCATGCAACAACCCATTAACGGCCCCCGAATGGTTCTGACACCCTAATGCCACGCTGTGACCCTCACTCGATGTCCCCATGGGCTTTTTTACACACTTTTCACATTTTTTCAAAGATTTTGCACATTTTTCAACATTTTGCATATCAGTGTACCGGTGGGTACCAGGAGACTTCACTCTGGCCCATGCAACAACCCATTAACAGCCTCCGAATGGTTCTGACACCCTAATGCCACGCTGTGACCCTCACTCGATGTCCCCATGGGCTTTTTTTGTACACTTTTCACATTTTTTCAAAGATTTTGCACATTTTTCAACATTTTGTATATCAGTGTACCGGTGGGTACCAGGAGACTTCACTCTGGCCCATGCAACAACCCATTAACAGCCTCCGAATGCTTCTTGTAATGGAAATTTTACA
The DNA here is from genome assembly GCF_051911475.1 of Siphateles boraxobius. Taxonomy (NCBI): domain Eukaryota; kingdom Metazoa; phylum Chordata; class Actinopteri; order Cypriniformes; family Leuciscidae; genus Siphateles; species Siphateles boraxobius. Next base: position 2,295,804 of record NW_027508819.1, on the reverse strand, counting down.
TTTAGATGTGTTTTCTACTTTTAGATGTGTTCTTTTATCATTAGATGTGTGCAACTTTTATTAACATTGAGGATTTATGTACTCATAAGCATTTAAAGGAAGATGTTCATATAAGCTAACGGACATTATTAATGATATAACCAAGCTGTTAGAAATGCATAAGTTAAGATAAGCTTTCTGGGACAACATGTATGTGTAACAAAAACCCAAGTAGCAAAGGAACTATGTGTACTCCAAGTGACCTATTGTTTGCTTCAAGTGTGAAATGTATGTGTGTGCAGTTTTTGATCAAACCAGAGATATGCAAAAGGTGTGAAAACCAGAGATATGCAAGAGGTGTGAATTTGAAGCTAACAACAGGAAATCTTGACGGAGATGTCATTGTTCTGTCTAGACAAATTTATGTCCAACAAGATATCTTGAACAAACACGTTTCCTTTTAAGGTAACCAAGGCAATCTTCTGAAACAGATGCAGCCTACTCAGGATGTGTTAGGGTATATAACCTGGTGAAAGGGATCAGCCCTTCGCCCTTCTCATGTCAGACTCTGTCTGTGTGTGAACTGCCTTTCTTGCAAGAAACAAAACGTTTGATACTTTGACTTTTCAAAGGATTCGACTCGTCTCCTTCCTCCTAACTTTTCGAATAGAATTATTTCCACGACATTCTGACACCCTGATGTCACGCTGTGACCCTCACACGATGTCCCCATGGGCTTTTTTATACACTTTTTACATTTCTTCAAAAATTTTGCACATTTTTCAACATTTTGTATATCAGTGTACCGGTGGGTACCAGGAGACTTCACTCTGGCCCATGCAACAACCCATTAACGGCCCCCGAATGCTTCTGACACCCTAATGCCACGCTGTGACCCTCACTCGATGTCCCCATGGGCTTTTTTACACACTTTTCACATTTTTTCAAAGATTTTGCACATTTTTCAACATTTTGTATATCAGTGTACCGGTGGATACCAGGAGACTTCACTCTGGCCCATGCAACAACCCATTAACGGCCTCCGAATGCTTCTGACACCCTAATGCCACGCTGTGACCCTCACACGATGTCCCCATGGGCTTTTTTACACACTTTTCACATTTTTTCAAAGATTTTGCACATTTTTCAACATTTTGTATATCAGTGTACCGGTGGATACCAGGAGACTTCACTCTGGCCCATGCAACAACCCATTAACGGCCCCCGAATGCTTCTGACACCCTAATGCCACGCTGTGACCCTCACCCGATGTCCCCATGGGCTTTTTTATACACTTTTTTTATTTTTTCAAAAAAATTTCACATTTTTCAACATTTTGTATATCAGTGTACCGGTGGGTACCAGGAGACTTCACTCTGGCCCATGCAACAACCCATTAACGGCCCCCGAATGCTTCTGACACCCTGATGTCACGCCGTGACCCTCACACGATGTCCACATGGCCTTTTTTATACACTTTTTTAATTTTTTCAAAAAATTTTCACATTTTTCAACATTTTGTATATCAGTGTACCCACACTGAATATACAAAATGAGAATTATGCCCTTAAGGTATTTTTTATTTCTTTATGTAGCAAATACCATACACATTAAAAAGCTCGTAGTTGGATCTCGGGAGCGGGCCGGCGGTCCGCCGCAAGGCGAGCCACCGCCTGTCCCGGACCCCTGCCTCACGGCGCCCCCCGGATGCCCTTAACTGGGTGTCCGGTCCTCGGGGCCCGAAGCGTTTACTTTGAAAAAATTAGAGTGTTCAAAGCAGGCCGCCCGTCGCCGCTGAATACCGCAGCTAGGAATAATGGAATAGGACTCCGGTTCTATTTTGTGGGTTTCTGGAACCCGGGACCATGATTGAGAGCGACGGCCGGGGGCATTCGTATTCTTGGACCGGCGCAAGACGGACGAGAGCGAAAGCATTTGCCAAGAATGTTTTCATTAATCAAGAACGAAAGTCGGAGGTTCGAAGACGATCAGATACCGTCGTAGTTCCGACCGTAAACGATGCCGACCCGCGATCCGGCGGCGTTATTCCCATGACCCGCCGGGCAGCGTGCGGGAAACCACGAGTCTTTGGGTTCCGGGGGGAGTATGGTTGCAAAGCTGAAACTTAAAGGAATTGACGGAAGGGCACCACCAGGAGTGGAGCCTGCGGCTTAATTTGACTCAACACGGGAAAGCTCACCCGGCCCGGACACGGAAAGGATTGACAGATTGATAGCTCTTTCTCGATTCTGTGGATGGTGGTGCATGGCCGTTCTTAGTTGGTGGAGCGATTTGTCTGGTTCATTCCGATAACGAACGAGACTCCGGCATGCTAACTAGTTACGCGGCCCCGAGCGGTCGGCATCCAACCGTGGATGGTGTGGCGGATGGTGGGGCGGATGGTGTGGCGGATGGTGTGGCGGATGGTGTGGCGGATGGTGTGGCGGATGGTGGGGCGGATGGTGGGGCGGATGGTGTGGCGGATGGTGTGGCGGATGGCGGGGCGGATGGCGGGGCGGATGGTGGGGCGGATGGTGTGGCGGATGGTGTGGCGGATGGTGTGGCGGATGGTGGGGCGGATGGTGTGGCGGATGGTGTGGCGGATGGCGGGGCGGATGGCGGGGCGGATGGTGGGGCGGATGGCGGGGCAAATTGGGGCTGTTGGGAGGAGGAGGAGGAGGAGGAAGAGGAGGAAGAGGAGGAGGAGGAGGAGGAATATTGCCTGCTCCTCCGATCTCCTCCGAGGAGGATGTGTGCTCGCTGTCCTGCAAAATAACACAATACAACATCTGTCCAAATGCACATCACACAATAATCTCTGTCTATAACAGATGCACTGTTTAATGTTTAAAGTTTTTAAAATGTACCCACAGTGCGGCTTATCATCACAGTGGTTGCCTTGGGGAAGAAAAAAAAAACATTGAAAAAATAAATTACATGTGAATTATTACCACAAGCTTTAATTTGTTATAAATCAAAGTTAATAAAGATTAAGATTCGGCCAAACGAAAAAGCATTTAATATAGAAACTTACCGCATCACTTCCCGACGACGTGACGCCACTGTCATCACTCATCATCTTTACACTGAAACAAAGAAAACAAATATATATATATATGTATGTAGTCTATTATTACTATTATTAAACACAAATGCTGCATTTATTATTTTTTTTATTGAAAGAAGACTCTTATGATCACCAAGCCTGTATTTACTTGATCAGTGTATAATGTTACCTGTCCTGTGTATTTGACCGAATGAACACAGAATAAAAAGAACTGCATTTATTTATAATGTTACCTGTCCCGAATGGGTTAGAAGCAAAATCTCTATAACTAACTCAAATTTCAAGCGTTCCTTCTGCTTTTTGCATCGTATTAAAAGGTTAGTATTGTAGTTTGCAATATCAATACTGATTAGGCTGTGTCTTGGTCAGAGAGGGAAAGAGAACAGCTCAAAGATGTGTGGTTTAGGCATCTAGCATCCGGCCGTGTCCAGTGGTTCGTACCAAAACATCTCTAATTCAGCCAAATCGTGAGCTATTGTCATGTGTTTTGCATTAAAATAAAGCCCGGTATGAGTACTTTACTAATATAACAATTATTTGTCCGTATCTTGTCCCTGCCATCACTGAGAGCTTGTCCAATTGCCCTTGTTTTGCTGTGATTTGATGGCTTTGATGGTGTGGTGAACTTTTGGGAGCAGATTACCAGAATTCAACTTTGAATCTCCTATTAAAATGATTGTCTTTCAGTCAATTTTATTTAGTGAAGTGAAGTGCTATTACCATGACAACTTCTCTTTCAATTCTGCCTTTGAAATATAGCTGCACTGAATGTTGTTTTAATTAATCAAGAACAAAAGTCGGAGGTTCGAAGACAGCTTAGCACCATCTTTGTGCCTTTCATAGTTTTTGTAACTCATTTTTAATGTTGATATGTTGTAGAGTTTACTGAAATGGTTGTTTATATAGAGAGCATTGTGCACACACTCTCACACACACACACACACACACACACACACACACACACACACACACACACACACACACACACACACACACTGTCAAACACACAGTCAAACACACACACACACACACACACACACACACACACACACACAGTCACACACACACACACACACACACACACACACACACACACACACACACACACACACACACACACACTGTCAAACACACAGTCAAACACACACACACACACACACACTGTCAAACACACACACACACACACACACAGTCACACACACACACACACACACACAGTCACACACACACACACACACACACTGTCACACACACACACACACACACACACACACACACACACACACACACACAGTCACAAACACACACACACACACACAGTCACAAACACACACACACACACAGTCACACACACGCACACAGTCACACACGCACACAGTCACACACACACACACACAGTCAAACACACACACACAGTCACACACACACACAGTCACACACACACACACACACACACACACACACACACACACACACACACACACACACACACACACACACACACACACACACACACAGTCAAACACACACAGTCACACACACACACACACACGCTAGGGTTGTGTTGTCTCAGACGTGAGGTTGAAATAATTTTTAAATTGCAAAGTGTAAGATTGTTGAGTCATGCATGACATCCATTAGAACACAACGGCCAATTCTAAAACCATTAGAACAAACCAGTTTCTGTTCACTAGCTCAGGCAATAAATGTGATGGTCCATTTTAAGCTTTGCAGAGTCCTGTATTGACCGCAGAGGCCATTGAATGCAGACAAAAATAATGCAGGCCTGTTGAGCATGTAAACATTATTATTTTTACCTTAAAAGAAGACTCTTTTTACCATCAAGCCCACATTTACTTGATCAGAAATACATCAATATATTATATTATATAAATATGATTATATTACAGGCCAGTGATTGCTCCCATTATCTTCCTCTTCTGGAATGCTGCTCTTTTTCTTTTCAAATCTCAAGGTTTTTTTAATGTGTTTCCTATCAAAATGAAGCTCTTTATGTTCAGTTTACAAATATTTGGTCACATTTACTCATTTCTAACTAATTTCTAACCTCTGAGATTTCTGAGAAATAAGGAGAGAAAGTTTCAGCTTCCCTGTAGCCAATGCCCATTTGATGGGCCATTCACACAATGGTGAGATCTTGTTTAATACTGCGATCTAATTGGCTGGTTTGAAACAGACTTAAGTATATCTGTGATGGATTCTGCTGTGTATTCACTCTGCTTCAACGATTTCTGCTGAGCTGCTGAATTGCCGAGCATCTTCTTGAATCTTCTATAATCTTCTACTGTTGAAATGGAAGCTGATAAGAGGTAATACTTGTGTTTTTGTGTATTTACTGTTGAGCTCCATTGAAATCGTAATAGGACAATGCCCTGTTCTGCTGCATATTTAATAGGTTTTTTATCTCTTTTTTTAATCATGTCTCATTCTTTCAGATCATTGTTTAAATAATTTATTCTATATCATGTCATTTTGTTTTTAAGGTCTGTTGTGCACTGCTTGCAGTGCCACAAACCCCAGGACAACCTTCCTGTTCACCTGGCCAGAGTCTGTATGAAAAAACGCACGCCTGAGGAGAGAGCGGCCGAGGTCCAGAAAGCCAAGGCTTCGGGCAGAGAGTGGGTCCGCACCAACAGGACCTGGGACTACAACCAGCTCTGCGTGCTCCTGCCTGATCGGCGCTCTCGGGTCAACATGGTCAAGGAGCTTCTTCGGCTGAGAGCTGAGGCTTAGGCCTGCATTGCACTCTAGAGCACCGGCTTGGGATTTGGCCATTGTACTTGAGGGTCTGGCCCTGGCTCCCTTCGAGCCTATTGAAGAGGTTTCAGAGAAGTTCCTTACACTAAAAACTCTATTTCTTCTCGCTATTTCTTCTATCAAGAGAATTGAAGATCGGCAAGCCCTGTCGGTGGCTCCTTCATGTTTGGAATTTGCACCTGGTATGGTGAAAGCATTTTTACACCCTAGGCCGGGTTACATTCCTAAGGTCCCCACTAATGTGGCGGGCCCTATTGTGCTGCAGGCTTTTTGCCCTCCACCTTTCGTTACCCCAGATCAGGAAGGTCTCAATCTGTTATGTCCCGTTAGGGCTTTGGATGCCTACGTTCACAGAGCTGCCCTGTGGCGTAGATCAGAGCAGTTATTTGTCTGCTTCGGTTCAACCAAGAAAGGTTGCCCTGAATCTAGACAGGTAATGAGCAAGTGGGTAGTTGAGGCTATCTCACTTGCTTATGAAGCGGCCGGACAGCTCTCACCTATGGCTGTCCGCGCCCATTCTACTAGGAGTATGGCTGCCTCTAAGGCTTTAATTTCAGGGGTTTCCCTGCAGGACGTTTGTAATGCGGCAGGCTGGTCCTCACCGCATACATTTGTCAGATTCTACGACCTAGACCTCTCCACTCCCGGGGCTAGGCTGCTTGTTTCTTAGTGTGCGCAAGGACTCCACACAGAACGGGCATTTCTCATTATGGCGTAGTGGACATGGGGTTCCCACCGCGTCTCAATGCAGCTCGAGTTCCTTTGAAAGGGAACGTCTCAGGTTACGTATGTAACCCTGGTTCCCTGAGAGGGAACGAGACGCTGCATTCTCCTGCCATACTTCCTGCATGCCCTGATCGACTTGCTTCAGGCCTTTTCAGAAGCTGTCGCGGTCTGATTTCTGGTGTGCTTTATAGCTTCCTGGTCTATGACGTCACCGCTGGTGACGTCTCGTTCTTCCATTGGACTGATTATACACGTGCTTCACGACGCAATCACGCAGAGCGTTCCCACCGCGTCTCAACGCAGCGTCTCGTTCCCTCTCAGGGAACCAGGGTTACATACGTAACCTGAGACGATCACAAGATAAATATGATTATAGTCAAGGGAACTGATGAACTGATCACTTCAGAACCGCATTATTTATATTTACAGACGTATAGATGAATATACATACAGCATGTCCAGCATTGAGCTGAATATAGACATTGGCATACATTTAGTTTTCTCACCCGAGTATGTGACAGTATACCTGACTGAGGTCTGGACGTCTTCTCCGTTAGTAATCTCACATCTCCACTCGGTGTTGTTGTCTTCACTGAGGAGTGTTGTAGTCAGAGAACTGTGACAGTGTTCAGGAGAGAATGAGATCTGATATCTGGAGTCTGACTGCAGTTTCACACCAGTCTTATTCTTCCAGATCAGCTCAATTCCCTCTTTATTGAAGAGTTTAACACCACTATATCCATCATGTACATACAACCGACAGGAGAGAGAGAACGAGTGTCCGGGTCTAATCTCAGTCTGTGTGGATGATGGAGAGACTGAAACAGAAATCACACAACAGACATTTATTTCAGTAAACGTCTGAGTTTAAAGAGAGAATTATGTTCTTTTATCATATAATGAACATAAACACTGACCATGAAGAACATGCAGATGGACATTGTCTTCAGTAAGTATCTGTGTATTCGTTTGTTGTCTGCAGGTGTATTGTCCACGATCTTCAGTTGTGGCGTTATAGATGTTCAGAGAACAGTAATACCCCAGACTCAGTCTCTCACGTCTCTCTATATCATTCTTCTTCATCCCTTCTTCAAATAATTCAACTGTCACTGAACGTCTTTCTCCGGTATACATCCATGTAATTGATGTGCAGTCATTACGAGCACTTTTACAGGGCACACGGACGCTCTCACCATCCCTGCTGAACACATAGAGATGTGTGCTCTCTCCACTGATACCTGAGACAGATTAGATGTGTGTGTTCAGATTGTACATCAGATACTTTTTCACTCTTAAACACAGCTTACAATTACATATTTATAAAGTACATGATATAAATCTACAAGTAACCAGTTGTTGACCACATAAATATCAAAGAAAAGTGGTCTTATATTCACCAATCCAAATTAAATCATCTTCTTAACATAAAAGACATTTCATCAGATGTTTGATTGTACATCAGGGCATCCACATGACAGCATGAACGTCTGCAAGGATCAAATCTGACAGACTAAAGTACAAACAATGATCATAATCACATTAGAAATATCCTGTATGACACATGTATATTCATTTACCCTTGAGAAATGAGCAGAGAACAATCAGCCCCAGCAAACTCTTATCAGCCATTTTGTGTCTCTGTCCGTCTCCCATGGTTTATTATTAACTCAGTTCTTATTTTAAACCTCATCAGTTCCTGTGGTCATAACTTCACATCATCAGCCTAAACTGTGTAGTCCTGAGTCCTGCTACTCAATGACATGAAGTGTTTGCCAGCATTACATTTAGATGAAAAATCATGTTTTTAAAGTTTTATTAAAACTCAGACAGACGGATGGACAGATAGATAGATAGATCGCAAGCTTCATGAGATATTTTCCACACTAAAAGACACTGTAGGGTATGGACCAATCAGACACATACTAATTATTCATTATATACAAAGGTTTATGAAACTCCTCACACAGCCCAAATGAACAAACACAAGGGCAGAAACAGTGTCATGTTACAGGGCATGACAAGGAGATTTTACGACCTCCGAGGAATGTGGCCACATACTCAAGAGAGAGACTATGAAACAGAAACCCTCTTTAAAACAGACTTTGCTGCATTAATCATAGACTAACTGATCTATAAATGAACATGCATAAAACTGTGAAAGAAACAGTGTAAATGGTTTACTGTCTCGTGTACTATTAGGTATATATTATGGTATGTATCCTGGTATACAACAAACTAACGATCAATGTAACCTCACCTGTATAATGCCTCCTACCTAAATAATCCTCATTTAATGACTCACACTTTGATGTACATCACCTTCTTCTAGAATGCAGTGTGGATGTGTTATAGCTATTTTAGCATTAATGAAGGTATAATCTTGCTAGGGACAAAGATCCATAAATCAACTAAAGGCCACTTTCCCTCTCAGACATGTCCCCTTTCTGATTGGTCGAGTTCAACCCTTAGGGGAGGATCTTCTCCAGGCCTTATTAGAGACAGTCCACATGTGACCTCCCTCTCTTAGTTCTTTCATCCAGCCGCAACACTGTTCTGGTGAGACTGGGGAGCCCCCTCCCCCTCCACGGGGGCCCCAGGGCCCAGCAGGCCTCGATTCCAACCAGATATGGGCTCAGGCAGGAGAGAGATGACTCTCTCACAAAGAACCAAGGACAATCTCAGGAGTTTTGGAACAAAGACTCCAACCAACAACGACTCCAATCACCCATCCTTCCGACTTCCTCAGTTCTCCTGGGTGCTCGGCGTGGCCTCAACAGAGTCCCAGGCCTTCACCAAACCAGCCATGCGTTCCTGGAGAAAGATAACGCTCAACCAACCCCACTTGACACTGCCGGAACCATCAACGACTTCAATTTTCAACAACTTCAAGAATTGTTCCCATTACAAATGCAAGTATTCAATTCAATGAAATGTGAAAATGAAATTCTGATGGTTCTTCTCATAGACCCTCTTCCGGTTTCCAATTTCATCCTATCACTAACCTATTTATGTATTCATTTGTGTATGTTGTTTAGTTTATTTATATTCATATAAATATCTATATTTAGTTAATAAAACTTGTACATAATATGTATTTGGTTCTGTTTTGTTTGCAATACAAGTCACTTTACGATCACGGTTTTTGCTACTGGCTCAAAGTACTGTACAGGCGAAGAAATAATTATTCTTCGGTGGCCATGGAAGATACCCTTTATTAGAATAAATTAATAATCAAAAGAGTTCGTTGGAAGAACTGATTAATTGATTGTAATATTAATTCAGCCACATCAAGTTAATCCAATTAACTGACCCAAATATTTATAATTAATAATAACAAGATATTATTGATTATTAATATTTCCAAAAAGCTGAGTTCCTTACACTCTATGGCCGTGCTGCAAATCCTTCAGGCTAATCTCCTCCGCCAATGGGACGAGAAAAGCAAGGATCCGGCCGCCATTACGGATTTGAGGAGCGCGACGGATCTCTCTCTTCGCGCCACAAAATCTGCAGCACAGGCGATGGGCAGATGCATGGCCTCGCTCACCGTCACAGAGCGGCATCTCTGGCTGACGCTGGTGGATATGGGGGAGGCTGAACGGTCCGTGTTTCTCGACGTGCCGCTCTCCCCTACCGGTCTCTTCGGCCCAGCGGTGAACGGGATTGTCAACCGCTTCTCCGAAGTGCAGAAGACCACGCGGGCCATGAACCTTTTCCTGCCGCGACGCGCTAGCTCTTCTGCAAGCCGCCCACGTGAGCCGCCTGCCCGGCATGCTAGCCAGCGCCCAGCCCAGCCCCAACCTCCGCAGCGTCGACAGGGCGGCCGCCCTAGATCTCGCTCCTGCGGTCGCAGGCCGCCTCCCCCGGGGACCACGGCCCAGGGTTGTGCTGAAGCCCGAGCAGGGAAGGCCTTCCTAGCAGCGCTAGTGAAGAAAAGACGCGCTGGTCTCGCCGCGGCCGGACCACCGTCGAAGCTTCTTGTCCTGTCAGTTCCCACAGTGAAGGCGACTGCAGACATAAATTTAGCAGCCAACGAGTCGGCAACACAGCCCGCACGCCTGCACACAAATGCCGTTTTTACGGCGACCCAGAGAAATCTCAAAAAGAGTATAAAGTCTGGTTATCCGGCTCACGTCGAGTGTGTTTTATGTGTAGACAAAGTGCCCACAAGTCAGTGCTCACCCCTACATGTAAACACTATGCCCCATGTATCTCACATGATCACAGAGCCCACTCTTATAAAGCTGGCAAACGCCGCTCGAGTGTTAAATGTAGACAATGTGCCCACAAATCAGTGCTCACATCTACTTGCTGCACGCTCTGTTACACGGCAACAGCCTCACAGCGGCCAGGTTATGAACGTAAGTCACGTGGCCGCCCACGAGCGCTCACGCTTACGGACAAACACTCCGCCCCAGGCTCCGCTCGCTATGAATATCGCCACAAAATGTTCCCCATTCCCAGTAATCGGGTCATATCAAGTGGTTCAGGCAGTTACAGCTGTCGGCGAGCTGCCATTACTGAGATCAGAGGGCGCGCGCCCCCCGCCCGCGCCTCCGGTACAGTTTCCCGAGCCCGCGCTGCGCGGCCAACGGGACCCGGAGCCCATTCTGCCCCTAGCTATACATGTAGAAGCATGGAAGGCTATTCCTGGTGTGACAGATTGGGTAATAAGCACGATAAGTCAGGGCTATTCGCTTCAGTTCGCTCGCCGTCCCCCTCGCTTTCGAGCTCGGACCGAGACGAAAGTGAAAGCGGAAGTAGCACACCTACTCCGCTCAGAAATAGCCAAACTGCTGTGCAAAGGGGCCATAGAACCAAATCCTCGCGCACATTTGCCCGGGAGACTGGTTCGTTTCTCTCGATCTGAAAGATGCATACTTTCAGATTCCGATAGCCCCGCGTCACAGGCCATTCTTGAGATTCGCCTTCGACGGTCGGGCATATCAATACACCGTCCTCCCGTTCGGCCTATCCTTAGCGCCCCGCACATTTACGAAATGCATGGATACGGCTCTCGCCCCCCTGAGAGTGAAGGGGCTGCGAATTTTGAACTATCTGGACGATTGGCTGATTCTAGCGCAGTCGGAGATGGAACTGATACCTCACAGAACTGCGCTTCTCAGCCATCTGGAGAGCCTGGGTCTCACGGTCAACTGGACCAAGAGCTCATTACTACCCAGTCAGTCAATTTCCTTTCTAGGAATAGAACTGGACTCTGTGGCTATGATGGCCCGCTTATCGACACAGCGCACGCGCCGTGTTCGACAGCTAGCCGCGTCTTTCCAGAAAGGCAGCATTATACCTCTGAAGACATTCCAGAGGATGCTGGGCTGTATGGCATAAGCTGCGGCTGTGCTTCAGCTGGGCCTGCTGCGCATGCGCCCGCTACAACGCTGGCTGAACTCCCAAGTGCCTCATCGGGCTTGGGTTTCAGGCCACAGGCGAAACAGAGTGACTCAGAGCTGCGTTTCGGATCTGCAGCCCTGGTTAGCGGCCGACTGGTACCAGCGGGGAGTGACGATGGGGGCTGTTTCACACCGATTGGTTGTCTCGACGGACGCCTCCAACCTGGGTTGGGGCGCCGTCTTCGAGGGCAGACCGGCCTTTGGCTTGTGGTCAGACCAGGAGAAACGCTTCCACATAAACTGTCTGGAAACGATAGGGGTCGAGAACGCGCTCAAACGCTTCCTCCCGCTTATACAGGATCACCATGTACTGGTCCGATCGGACAACATGTCAGTAGTATCCTACATAAACTGTCAGGGCGGCGTCAGATCCAGAAACCTCTGCCATCTGACGGAACGCCTGCTTATGTGGTCTTAGGGCCGCCTGCGCTCGCTAAGAGCCGCGCACGTACCAGGCCACCTGAACGACGGTCCGGACACGCTATCCAGGAACCACATCCCCCCGGGCGAATGGTCCTTGCACCCCCAAACAGTCCAGTTACTATGGCGCATTTTCGGCAGAGCGAAAGTCGACCTGTTTGCGTCAAAGGACAACGCTCATTGCCCACTGTTCTTTTCGAAGAACGAGGATGCGCTGGCCCAAACCTGGCCCAGCCTCCCTCTTTATGCTTTCCCTCCGGTCGCTCTGTTACCACAGGTAATCAAGAGAATCAGGGAAACGTGCCACTCGGTGCTCCTTGTAGCCCCGCCCTGGGAGAATCAAACTTGGTTCCCGGAGCTGATGCGGCTGTCCCACACAGCCCCTTGGCCGATTCCGGTGAGGAGAGACCTCCTCTCTCAAGCCCGCGGCTCAGTCTGGCATCCCCATCCAGAGCGCTGGTCTCTACATGCGTGGGTGATCAACGAATACCCGTTGCTTTGCCAGAGGGAGTGATGAACACGATCACGCAATCCAGAGCCCTTTATGCGTCTAAATGGTTGGTGTTTTCCAAATGGTGCGCCGATAGAGATCTAGACCCACGAATGTGTGGGGTCCCGGGTCTGCTTAGCTTCCTTCAGGAGCTGTTGAATAAGGGCAGGTCCCCATCCACGCTTTATTCACATTCGCTGAGTCGACGCCCGGCCGGTCAATAGGAAGGAACGAGCTCGTCATTCGCTTCCTTAGAGGAGCTAGACGAATGAACCCCCCGCGACCCCCTTCGGTTCCCATCTGGGACTTTTCACTGGTCCTAGAGGCCCTGAAAGCTTTCCCCTTTGAACCGTTAGACTCCGTGGACCTATAGTACCTCTCGCTCAAATCGTGTTTCTGACGGCTCTGTCATCACTTAAACGTGTGGGGGATCTACATGCACTATCTGTTAGTGCTGCGTGTCTTGAGTTCGGGCCAAACGACTCTAAAGTCGTCCTCAAGCCAAGACATGGTTGTGTCCCTAAAATTTTGGGCACCCCGTTCAGAGCGCAGGTCATTTCTCTCTCGGCTCTGCCTGCATCCGACAGTGGGGGTGATGTGAATCTCCTCTGCCCCGTCAGGGCTCTCAGGATTTACATTACGCGTTCCGCCTCTTTCAGGCGTTCGGAGCAGCTCTTTGTTTCGTTTGGTGGGCGCACCAAGGGTCTCGCCGCCGCGAAACAGAGCCTGTCCAGATGGATAGTGGAAGCTATCACATCTGCTTACATGTCTAGAGGTCTGCAATGCCCTTTGGGTATCAGGGTGCATTCCACCAGAGGCGTGGCCTCATCGTGGGCTTGGTCCAGCGGAATTCCCATTCATGACATTTGCGAGGCGGCAGGCTGGGCCTCCCGTCCACATTTGTTAGGTTTCATAACCTGGAAGTTCCCGCCTTGCAGGCTAGACTTCTGTCAGTGTGAGCTGTGGGTTGGTCCTGCACGAATTATCATGCTCGGACTCTCCTCACGCGACGCTAGCTCTCCTGGTTGAGCTGCGCTATAGGTGGAACGGTTATGGACCGGCGTCGCCGCTCTGTATACCCTATATGTGCTTATAACATGTGCTGGCCCGCATTGCTTGCTGGCCACCTGTTTCCCGCCTATATATGTTCCCTGGGAATCCCTGGGACTCATGTAGTGGAGGCTGGGCGCGCACGGCGTTGACAATGGGTTCCCGTAGCGTAAGCTAGCTTACGCAATACGAGAGAACCTCTCGTAAGAGAACGATACTCGGTTACTAACGTAACCTCGGTTCTCTCTAGAAGAGGGAACGAGTATTGCGTAACCTGACCGTGCAGGCGCCACGAGCGTCTTATCGCTTCAGCTGATGAAACCAGTGAGACAACCTTCGAGCCGGCCTTTTATACGCCGTTTCGGCGGGCTATGACGCGTAAGGGCGCAAAGCGCCCTCATTGGACGTGACGTAACGCGCGAGGCTCACTGGTAGGTTGCAGCAGTTGCCGCAGGGCAACCAATGAGCACGTAATATGCCTGCTCAAGGTCTGCTAGCTGCTGCACTGCGTTGACAATAAATACAAAATTAAGGATAATTTTTTGGCTTCAATATCTCAAGCAAAGATGACTTTACCCGTAGCGTAAGCTAGCTTACGCAATACTCGTTCCCTCTTCTAGAGAGAACCGAGGTTACGTTAGTAACCGAGTATCGATTTCTCAGATCTGGCGTGGCTTAATGAGCGGTACAAGAAACGCCTGCCTGGAGAAGGTCCTGCGGGAGCTTTGCTGCGTTCATCGAGTGGCTGCTGGTTAATTGTGGATCCCTTTTCACAGTCTACTCAGCAGATGAGGAAACACAACAGAGCCCAGCCAACCATCAGCCACGGGCATCACGGATTACCAGAACCCACTGCAGACCCAGAACCCACACCGCCACACCGCCAGTGTCCTCCGCATCTCCTCGTGGTACAGGAACTGCTCAGTCCAGGATCGTGAAGCCCTACAGAGAGTGGTACACTCAGCCGAGCGTATATATAGAACCACTCTCCCTTCTCTGAACATTAATGTCAAATACGTGATGTTGTTACTCTCCACCTTTGCGTGGGATGTAGCACCAGTTAAACACATCGAGGTTTACATTTTGAGTTTGCACTCAACTCTAAAACTCTGTTTAGAGAATAGAGCTCATAAAACTCGAAATGGATTTCAAAGAATCGATTCTTCAATTCCGCGGCGTTAAAAATCGAGAATCAACTCCAAAGATTAGAGTAATTCTACTCTGGGCAATCGAGTCCTCAAAAGTGCCTAATTTAATTCAATAGCAGCGCTAATATTCAACTCGCTCAATTCACTTTCCGAAAAAAGCTGCCTTACGATGTTAAAGTTTTCAACCCTCTTTTTATTGTTACAATGACATTAATATATGTCATATTTTCTCTGTGTTACCTGAACCGTGAAATACACATTAATTTATTAACTTTTAACAGCGACAGGGGTTTCATGAAAACTGCGGATTATACTTCTGCATTTTTGTTTCCCTGCCCACGGACAGTTGGATCGGCAGAGGGTTGTTAACAGAACTGTTATTGTAGTGGTAAGTTTTTTCACTGGAAATTGTATGAGATTGTACTCTTTACATAACAGCATTATGGTACAAATGGAATAATAAGGCAACAGCTTTGTTACGGAGTGTGCACCCGGTCTGTTCGGGTGTTGTTCTTAAAATAGTTTTGGAACAGAAAAGGTGCTGCAACAATGACAGAAGCAGGAATTCTCTAGAATGGCATTGTATGTTCTCGCATTAAGAATTTACACTGGAATTACTGGAATATCAACACTCATTAGAAAGAAGGGGGTGTCCACATACTTTTGACCCTGTAGTGTACATGCCTGTAGTATAGATGCCAAACTACCTCACATGACAACCATTGCTGGCTGTTGAGGTGTCTAATAAGAAAAGTGCTTACCTAAATGTATTTTTTTGTATGCATAGTTATGTGCATATACCAGTCCTTCAAGAAATGCATTATTTGCATTACTAGCAATTTTGTCTTGTCAAGTCACTTTTATTTATATCACACTTTTTACACTACGGATTGTTTCAAAGCAGCTTTACAGTAATAACAGGAAAATAATGCAACAACGTTTGTTTCAGTTATACAACAGCTCTAGAAGAAAATGGTGTCATAGTCCTGCTTAAGTAAGTTCAGTGTTGATTCATTTTTGTTATAATAAAAGTTATTAATTTAGTTAATTTGTGATGAAAGCATAGCCCAGCACCAAGTGGCCTTCGTCACTGATGGTCCCACACAACCTCTCACTCCCTCAAACTCTGCTGATTTCACCCAGTTCCTTGACTCCGCCTCCTCTGTCCCTCTGGCTCCTCCTCCACTACTCCGCCCAGCTGATGGGATCCGCCTTAGGCCTCACGCTCTCCAGCTCAGGATTCCTCTTCCTCGGGCCTCCGGGCTCGTTACTCCACCCCAGCCCAACCTCGCATCGGTTCCCATGGGAGCTCAACTCATCCTTCCTTGCAACCACTGCTGAAAGCACCAGTGTGGTCTCCTCATTCTGTAGGGTAGAACATTTGAAGTGAGCGTAAGAAATTACTGTCTCATCATATACACATGTGCAGCTCACCTCACACAAAGACACATCACTGAACCTTTACTTTCAATCTGAATATTTACAGTTGTTCTGCCTTGTCTTAGAGACTGTATGCTACAGAACAGGTCTAAACTGCTCTTAAAATGAACATAATACTAATACTATTAATTCACGTTTTGTGTGTATAAGCTGGGAGTTATATGAAATGTACAGTGGAGCTATATAGAGTTTTTCTAGTATTATTTCATATTATTATTAGGGGTTCAAGCACAAAGTGCTGAAACCCTATTGTAATTGTAAGGATTTGTAAAACGCATCGTGCAGAGCAAACCGTAAGTGCTGGAGACCTGAAACTCGGCCAGATGGTAGGCGATACTTTTGGGGAGAACCTATCAGAGTATGACCCCAATTGGCCCATAGGTGGCGCTACAGCAACCAAAAGTACTAAATCGCTCATAACTCCTAGACCGTTTGACTTAGACTCAAGCTTTTTACACCACTGTGATGCTTGGCTCAAGATAGACAAAATTTATATCGATTTAGACCAATTTCGATTTAGGCAAGGAACATTTTCTGCTATGTCGAATTTTGTCCAAAACCTACATTTGCGAGCTAGTCCCTGGTTTTTCGCCCGATCGGAAACAAACCACTCTACGCCTATTCTCTGGACTCTCTAGATCAATAATTATCGAAAAAAATTGAAATATTTTATTTGGGTGGCTGTAACAGGGTATCAAAGTACTGTATCAGAGTATGCCCCGATTGGCCTATAGGTGGCGCTACAGCATCCAAAAGTACTAAATCGCTCATAACTCCTAGACAAAATACACTCAAAAGCCTATAAATCCTAAACGAAAACTCAGAACTTGGTGAGAAGTTGGTGAGCTTGTGTAACATAACATTCTAAACAAGCATGCTGAATCTTATGGAGATCGGACCATAGGTGGCGCTATAACTGTTACATAGCTTTGAAAACAATGTATTTCCTGTGGTAAATTGCCTTTATTGGCTGAAAATGGTATTTTCCATCTATTATGTCAGCTTGCTACATAAAACTTAATGTCTTTAGTGCTTAAATGCTTTAGAGCCTTGAATGCTTGAACCCCGATAAATGCTGCTTGCAGCTTTAATTATTATTATTATTATTATTATTATATTATAAATACTACTAATATTGTTTTATTTTTTTATTAATAAATAAGCTGCTTTACAACTGAATTGAACTCTGTTTGCATCATTGAATCATTATTTTCCTGTTATCACTGAAAAGCTGCTTTTAAACAATCTGTATTGTGAAGCGCTATAAAGGTGACTTGACTTGAAGGTGATTTCTAAGTGTAGGAAGTTAGATCCAGTAGGAGGTGCTGTTTGAAAGCCTAAAATGACAGTAAAGCTCTTAACTAATTCATAGTTTATGAGGATTTTGCTTGTTCATTACTAAATAGAAAATTTGTTTAATATATATATATATATACAGGGCCCCTGGGCACAATGTCTTGTAGACCCCCCCCCCCCCCCCCCCCCCCTTAGGCAGGCCAAATGTATATTTTGTCCAAGGACATTTTAATATGGCATTTACAGTTTTACTGACTTAAAAGGAACCTCGTTGTACTATGCTGGAGTAAAGTTCATAAATCGTCGTTCTTTCCGATTGGAATTTGTAAAACTATGTTGGGTGGACCTCTGTGCCCCTAGGGGGGTTCGGGGGTGTGCTCCCCCACAAGAAAATGTTTGTACATTTTAAGGTTAAATGCATCAATCTCGTGCTCTTTGAGAGATCAAAATTAAGAGCTTCAACCCATGAACTGCTCGTTGAACAAAGAAAAAGCATTGATTT
>NW_027508819.1:2270000-2272500 GCF_051911475.1 Siphateles boraxobius | reverse complement strand
TCCGTGCTCGTGCTCGTGCTCGTGCTCGCGCTCGCGCGGCTGTCCGAGGTGCTGAACGGGACAAAGCTATAGGACACATAAAGATCTGTTGCATGAACACTTTCTGCTGAATGAAGTGTAAACTTTAAAGAGAAAACGGGACAGTATTATTTTCAGCATCATAATCGTTTTTATCATCAACAGCATGTCAATGGTACACCTGAAAAACTATGTGCACATGTAGAAATATTTCCTTCTTAAATATAAGCATCCATTACCTACATATAAATAATCTCAAATCCTGGACAAAAAACGAGTTACATTATGCTCACAAAATAGGTGAAAATCATTATAAAATCGGACGGAGAAGACGACATGCAAATAATATAGAAAATAAATACAGTGTTTTGCATCCATTCCCTTTTTCCTCCACAGAATGCGCCAGTTGTAAAACATTATAAAGACTCAATGAACTACAAGGGGGAATGTGGTCTATGCTTATCTAGGACGTCAATACGCTTTAACACTATACAATCTGAGCCACAAAAACACAGCTGTAGAAAGACACACAAAACGTTTACGTATTCCTGTCAACAGTGAAGTATGTACTTGTGCCATTTTGAAGAACAATTCGCCTTAGATTAATAGTAGATGTGTAGATGGATGTTTGCAGAGCCCCTGGCTCTAAGGCTTGGTAAATGTATAGGTAAAAATATATAACAGAGTGGATTCTGTAATACAGACATGGAACTTGCGCTAGAGTCAATGTAAACAAATAATGATGGCGCCGAGATATAATGACATGTATAATGGCATTGAATAATGACATTGTTTCTTCGTAAGTCATTGGTGAGTGTTCTTTGCAGCGGGAGCGCGCATCGCAGTCTCTCGTTTAGTTTACTTGTGTCGACCACAGCACACAACAGTCCGGATAAGGTCACAATTTTAACATAATGTGTATGATATTTATTATTATTATTATCCATCTTGTGGTGTAAACCGAAAGTAGTCTGGTGGCGTCTCTTCTTTCTTCAGCAGGACTCTCTCTCTCTCTCTCTCTCTCTCTCTCTCTCTCTCTCTCTCTCTTCTTCTTCTTCTTCTTCTTCTTCTTTTGCTATTTCCCCACAGTCACTCGAGTAAACTCTTGTTGGTTTATTGAATCTCGCGCTCGTCGCTACCTCTAACTCAGAACATGCTGGTCTTTACTAAAGTGGCTTTGGCTCCGTTCTGTCTTTGTAATGTGGACAGAACGCTGGCGAACGGTCCGCCCAGAGAGTCCGGAATTGAGGTGATGGTTCCCGGGGCTGAAGCCCAACCTTGACTCGGTGCAGTGACTCCCATCCCGGCCACTGCCGTCTTCCCCTGCTCCACCGGGCCGTTCCCCGAGCCGCTCACCTGTCCGCCGCTGGGGCTCGGTCCCCCACAGTTGGAGGACGGGTTCGGGTTGGGCCCGGGCCCGCCGGTGCTGTCAGGATCGGTGGCCTTGGCCTCTTTGCTGTCCTCCTCTCGCGAGTCCTTCTTCGCGGACCCGTTCTTGGCAGCGGCTGCTGCTGCGGCGGCCGCGCGCTCCTGCTTGCGGAATTTGGCGCGCCTGTTCTGGAACCACACCTGTGGGAAAGCGCGCGCGTTATATCATTGCACTTGCATACATAAATTATTGCTATTATTTAACATGAATGCTCAAAATAATAATACAGAAAATTTTGCATTATTACCCAACAAGCAATTTTGCGTTTAAAAATACGTCTAATAGCCGTCCAGACACAGAATAAAAGGCTAGAACAAGCTGAATTTGGGCTGTCGGTGAAACTTTAATAGAAGGCTAAACCACAGCCTAAGAATAGATAGTCATCAATTCGATAACAAAGAAAAGAAATGAGTGAAGAAATGAAACCAAACACCTTGTAATCACAGTTGACTTTGCTTACATGATGGAATATCAAACATATTGCAAGTTATTTTGGCAAAAACGACATGTTACCAAATTCAAGGTTATTTTGTCTAGAAGTGTGTTACTCACAGCTGGACTATATCGGGTCTGTAGTTAACAGAGACAGATTGCTTGCTGAGTATTATTATTGAACTTAATTTTATATTTACACTGGGAAGTGCTACATCATTGTCAGCCCAAGAATAAAAAACAGTTGCTCTTACAATACGAGTCGTTGTACAATAAGAGTTTGCTTGTAATGTGTTCTGCTGTAGATGTAGTGAATGAGTGTAGGGATGTGTTCTGCTGTAGATGTAGTGAATGAGTGTAGGGATGTGTTCTGCTGTAGATGTAGTATAGGGTCTCGCACCTGCACCCGAGCCTCGGTGAGGTCGATCTTCAGCGCGAGCTCCTCGCGCGTGTAAATGTCTGGGTAGTGCGTCTCGGCGAACACGCGCTCGAGCTCTTTGAGTTGCGCGCTGGTGAAGGTGGTGCGAATGCGCCTCTGCTTTCGCTTCTCGTTCAGTCCACCGTGGTCCGTGAACAGCTTGTAGGGAACTGTCGAATAACACACAAGTTAAGTCAACTGTG
>NW_027508819.1:2262500-2267500 GCF_051911475.1 Siphateles boraxobius | reverse complement strand
AAACAAACGCCTCGTATTTAAAATATCAAACATATATATAAAACAATTGTCAGTTCTAAAAACAAAAGATAAGGACAACACCTTTATTGTTTGACAGAAACAGAACTCATGCACCTGTGGTTGAGCTCTGGGAAATGCAACAGAGGGATAAAAGCGATTATTAATATTTATGAGGTCACACGAATGAAAGCATCACGCGTTTCGAGTTTTATTTTTCACCATTTCTGCACCGTTTAAATTCTCTCTCTCTTGTTTTGTTGTCCTTCGTCTTTTTATTGTGAGAAAGATAAATGACGATTAAAAAGTCCAGTCTCTCTTGATACATCCCGGCCCCCTATTATGTTAATTTTTTCTTTCTACACGCGAGTTGTGACTAAAAGATGTAGCAAATTGATAATTTGATTATTGCAACCAAAGACCAACTGGTCCACCGTCCTCCCTCCACGCGCCTCGAGAGGAAAAAGAAGGGATTAATCTAATAACGCACAAAGGCCCGAGAAAAGTCCTTTCTGATATTTTGCCGAGGCAAATACAATTATAGCTTTAGCCATCCGTTCCCCCCATTCAAACATCTCTTTATTCGCTGATCTGTGCTCCACCAGCCGCCGAAACGCCCATCTTTTATATTTTCAACATCTCCTTTCATTCTTTCAACTGGTTCTGCGATCTGTTGGGCGGACTGAAATGTCAGCGATAAACCTTTGATATCACGCTTTGAATGAGCGAGCTTAAAGAACACATGTACGCGGCGCGCGCGTTATTCTCGAGATCCACTTGAACATAATCTGTTATAAATCAGTTAAAACAGCGGGTAAGCCTTCTAAATTAAGCCCTTTTCTAACAGCAAACCGTAAAACTGTACGTTATTAGTGATTAACAGTGCGATAATGGTTCGGTAGCCGTAATTTAGAAGTTAATTTGTGATTTAATGACTTATAAATAACAGCGTCCATATGGCTTCACTTAAATAAATCAAAGAGCTCCGAAGGTCCTAAATCTCTGGTGGAAGTGTGTGACAATAGAGCCGTGAGTTCGGGCTCGGTGGAGACACTATGCGGGAGGAATGCGGGTCACAAAGGGACAAAACAAAATGCCTTTGTGTGTGGATGGATAAGACGAATCAGTCCCAGAAGAAGAATAGAAAACAGAGGAGTGAATAAGAGGGGAGGACAGAGGGGTGGGACTGCTGTCAGATCCAACATCACATCTCACTTAATGTGCAGGAAATCCTCGGATTATCAGACGGGGAATTAATATGTGCATTCAAAGGTTATGCTGCGCGCGCTGGAATGTTTTTAGTTGGCCTGGTTTATTTTTTCCGGTAGAATTTTGAGCGTTGATTTTTCTTTCACTTTTAGATAAAAAAAATGCATTCAATTGGATTTCTTTTCAAATATATCTAGCAAGCTTGGTTTATTTTTTGATCAAACTTTTTATTTATTTAAATTAATTACCCATCGTTAAATAGTTGCATGCCCATTATTTTCCTAAACACCAGTAATTTAAACTAGAGATCGAACTTCAGCAATCCAGCGGTAATAAAACAATAAGGCAATAGGCCTACAAATAATTCAAATTTATTTCTCTTACTGTTCGAATTTCTAATTGGGCATTCGCACAATTATAAAATACCAGTAAAATGTGATTTTATTATATTTTAGAATAAATTAAAGAACATTATGCGCGTGAAGAGCGCGCGGCGGGATGCAGTTGTTGAATATTTAGCGACGCAGCGGGTTTTTCTGTTCACGCGCAGTTTCACATTAAATCACGCTTCTCATCGATGACAGTTAATGGTGAGCAACCATTAAACGCAGCACTGATATACATATACTAAAATATAGACTTCCAAAAACATTTTACCGATCCAGCTGAATTTTTTTTTCTTTTTTTTTTCTTTTTTCAAGAATAATATTGACAAGTAGAGATCCGACACTTGCCTTCTGGAGAATAGGCCCCGGACCCCCGGTTCTGTCTGCGGTCCACAGGCTGAGTGTGTCCGGGATGCCTGTCTCATCTCACGGTCTTCCCGAGTGACCACGCCGATGCCTGGCCTTCAGAGCAGAGGATTAGCATAGAAATCTTATTCTGCGGGGACAGTATTAGCAAACATATTAGCCTCTCTAACGCGACTCTGGCCCCGCCGAGATCCTGTGCTCGGAATCAATTACGAAATTACTCCAACCTCTAAGTCGACATTAACGGGAGAAGAAATGCCATCGACCGGGCCCAAATAAGATTTCGCAAAGATGTGATTATTTAATCTCTTGCCAGTGTTTAAGAATTTGATTCATAAAATTGTCTAAAATGAGATGGAATTAAATTCTTATCGGAGTCCCTGTCATCGTTTCCTCCCGAGCTGCACGGCTGGTTTAACAGTGACCCGGACCCGGGACTGTCCGGTAAAGATGCTCACCTGAGCTCACCTGTGCTCAAACTGACATATATGCCTTACTGAGTCTCGTGCGTTTGATTGCACGCTAAATGATAGCCACTTTTAACAGACTTTCTTACGGTTTTACTGAAGTTGCATAAATCTGAAATGAAACTGAACTGTATTTGGTAACACTTTATTTTACAGTGTCCGTTATATATGTTACATGTACTTACCATAGTAATACTAGTAAATTATGCATAAGTACATGCAACTAATCCTAAACCAAAACCTAATCCTTACACTAACCCTTTTGTAAGTACATGTAGTAAATTAAAACAGTACTTACATATATAATTACAATGACACCTTAAAATAAAGTGTAACCTCCTTCCCTAACCTAAGTACATGTATTTGTGTAATATTACTCAGTACTTAAATATAAAACTACACTGTTTGGGGCACCTTAAAATAAAGTGTAACACTGCTTTATTTCATCGCTTCTGCTCAGTTTAAGTGACTCTTGTTTAGGAGGAATAGCTGTTTATTTTACCGTGGCGTAAGAAGGCCGCGGGGTCATTCGTACAAACGCGTGAGAGGGCCATATTTTATTTAACACACTGGCATTGTTGTCCACATTAAGCAATTGACAAAGATTAGCCTCGATGTCATAAATCAGCCGGCAGGTTGAATGGAGTGGTCGGGTCAGTGTCATTATCCCGAGCCCGTCTCCACGAGGCTCTCGGGCCCCTGAAGGCATGTGGGGCTCTGGGGCCCTCAGGACCCGCTGGACGAATATCCCCGATAAATGCTCAATCACACACGCATTAGCGCCAGACAGCGGCCTATTGTGTGCGGGGAAGCTTTACTGGAATTAAGCGATTAATGACCAGCTACATCCAGAATGATGGAGTGTTTTTTAATGTTTAAACAAATCTCTATGGGGCTCCTCAAGTTGAACAGCAATTATACTGTACATGCCACGCCAACCAATCAGCTATCAGATGCTAAATATGCCATTTCTGTTTATTCTCCTATATTTATTCAGCCACAGCAATTTCGGTTACATTTTATTTTAAGGTGTCAACAAAATTATTTCTAATACAACACAAGTCTAAGTACAGTAGATTATGCAAAAATAACCGACTATTTTTTCGCTATCGTACACAGTAACTGTGTGTGTGTGTGTGTGTGTGTGTGTGTGTGTGTGTGTGTGTGTGTGTGTGTGTGTGTGTGTGTGTGTGTGTGTGTGTGGACAGGCAGTCACACTGTCTCTCAGTCACTGATACACACTGTGTCTGTCATTGGGAAACAATGGCCGGCATTCTTCTGTCTCCATACATGTCAATAAATCATATGTGACCCGCGTCATATTTTTTGAGTTTTGCATTTGTCTAGTAATGAACGAAATGTTTTTGATGAATGCAAACGGATATTACGGGTCACGGAAGCCGCGATCGTGAACGTTTGAACCCACGGACGGTCTGGCAGAGCTTTCCTCCTCTTTTCTCTCTGTTATAAAATCCTTATTGCATTTCTGCACGATCTCGAGGCATTATCCGGACGCGCGATCCCACAAGTGAATGAGGTGCCACGCTTTAAAAAAAACCTTGCTTTGTTTCGTGAGTGTGTTAGATCAACAGTCTCGAGCCTCATTAGCGTCATGCGCGCGCTGACGGTGACGATGAAGCGCGCGCGCGCGTGCACAGATGAGAATGAGAGTGTGTGTGGTGAGGGAAAGCTGTGGCACTCGCCGGTGTTTGATCAACACACACTTATTTAATGCGGTTAATGCGATGGCTCTGCCGGGAGAGCTGATGAATTACTGCACACCTGCTGTTATTTTCCACATTAATAGCTTTATATATTTAAAAAAAACAACAACAAAAAAAAACATATACATTATGGAACTAATTCTAAAGAAATACGCGGTGCAATAGTTGTCTGTTATAACACTGTAACCTGTCTAATCTTATCTATTCTATTTGACAGTGGTGTCGGATGATAATTCACTTAATCAAATATTCCTACATTTCATCTCGTAATTTTAACAGTAAAATAAACATGTTTTCATTTATAGGCCAACCTCTACTACTTTTAATTTTATGGTGATCTTTATTCAAATGATTGGTAACACTTTACAATAGTGTAAATGTTAGTTCACAGTGCATTAACTAATACAACTTTTTTTTATTAATTTTAATAATGAATTAGCAAGTGTTGAAATGTATATTAACTAAGATTAATAAATGCTGTAGAAGTAATGTTCATTCTTAGTTCATGATAACTAATGAACCTTATTGTAAAGTGTTACCAAATGATTTATTTCTACATGATATGTGTGTAATCGTGAAGTGAGTTGATGATAGTTGTGGTAATGAGCAGATGTGTGTGTGTGTGTGTGTGTGTGTGTGTGTGTGTATTGCTGGAGTGTGTGTGATGTGAGTAAAGCACAGACTCAGACTGCACACAGAAGCTTAGGCCTGAGGAGTGTGTGTGTGTGTGTGTGTGTGTGTGTGTGTGTGTTTGTGTGTGTGTGTGTGTGTGTGTGTGTGTGAGTGTGTGTGTGTGTGTGTGTGTGTGTGTGAGGTATGTGTGATGCGAGTGAAGCTCAGGCCTGAGGAGT
>NW_027508819.1:2242500-2257500 GCF_051911475.1 Siphateles boraxobius | reverse complement strand
GTTGTAACACCTGTCTTTAATCATCATCATGTCATTCACCTGTTCCCTGTTTATGTTCCTTTGTTCACCCTTGTATTTATATTTCATTCAGTGTCCATTCTCATTTTGTATAGTGTGTGTTGTGATCCCTACGTTCTTTGAATTAAATTCCTGTTTCCTGTATTCCTCGTCTCTTCGTGTTTCCAACACCACACGTACCCTAACATCACTTCTATTACATAATAGTAGCTTTTTTAAAGTGGAACTAAATCTTTTTGTTAATCAACATTAGGCCAAAGACAGATAGACAGACAGACAGACAGACAGACAGACAGATAGATAGATAGATAGATAGATAGATAGATAGATAGATAGATAGATAGATAGATAGATAGATAGACGGATTGATAGATAGATAGATAGATAGATAGATAGATAGATAGATAGATAGATAGATAGATAGATAGATAGATAGATAGATAGATAGATAGATAGATAGATAGATAGATGGATAGATAGATAGATAGATAGATAGACGGATGGAGGGATTGACTGATTGATATATAGATAGATAGATAAGATAAATAAGATAGATAGATAGATAGATAGATAAGTAAGATAGATAGATAGACGGATTGATAGATAGATAGATAGATAGATAGATAGATAGATAGATAGATAGATAGATAGATAGATAGATAGATAGATAGATAGATAGATAGATAGATTCTTGACGGATCACCATTTTAATCCTAGGCTTGTTTGGCTGGTCTGACTGGGGTCAATGTCTTGCCCTAAGGCACACAACCCATCAGGGCAGAATACTGACCAACCCACTGGGTGGGTTTGTGTGTTCTTACTGCACCCATTCCTTTGTCTTTTGTGGGGTCACAGTTAGTGACCTGGTGTTACCAGCAAACCCAACAATGCCTCTCACTGATAGAATGAGCAATCCTCAACCCCCCCCCCCCCCCCCCCCCCCCCCTCGACCACCACAAGACCACTAGTGCTGAGGCATCACAACACAACATGACCAGCATCCCCCTTCCCCTCTGATACTGACCCCACATTGCCTCCCCATTATAGAGGACTCAGAAAGCTTTTAGGGGTCTGGTAACGCTGAGAGATTGATGGTGTAAAACGCATGGTGGTGGGGGAAAGAGCAGGTGGTTAAGAAGAAAATGTCCCCTTTATAATGGGAGCCGCAGAGCGTAATTTAATAATTATGAAAAGTGAGAGAGTGGGGAGTGGGGAGAGGGGAGCATGGCGGGATGGATGGATGACTCCGGGTCTGTCTGGAGACGAGAGGAGCCCGAGACGCTCTCTTCAGAACAGGTGTGGAGACAGTGGGGACCAGGAGTCCGAGACCACCAGTCAAAATGCTTCAGTTTAGCATTTTTCTAATGGAATGAACATTTAATCATGTGTGTGTTCAATACGATTTGGGTAAAAACTTGAAGTGAAATATGAAATTAGCTTGAATTTCAGAATGTCTTATTACAAGCAGCAGGCATTATTCAGCATCTCAGAATATCCCAAAGAACATCTTGTGCTCAAATGTGCTTTGATTGATGATTAAGAAGCATTTTATATATTATACATTTTATTTCTTATTTTTTTTTTTTTTTTCGTATTCATTTTACATGATAACTTTTGTTTCAAAAAATGTCATAATTCTGAAGTGTATATTTCAGGTTGGACTTAGATTTTAAACACCAGTAAAAGTCAATGTAATGTAAATAGGCTGTATGTGTAGTACAGTAAATATGCAGTATATTTTCGATTCAATTCACATTTATTTGTAGAGCGCTTTTCACAATACATATCATTTCAAAGCAGCTTTGCAGAAAATGCATGTCTACATTACAGTTTAGTGTGTTCTGTTATTAGGTGACTGTGTCCAAGTTATGTATTTCAGAAATATACATGTACAAATGACACAGTTAGCTAATAATGTATTAACTTGAACAATGTATTAATTTAAGGCAGAAACAATGAGATCATTAAAGTAATTAATACATGTTTGTTTACAAATGTTTAGGATATATAGAAATTTAGCATTGGAGCTATAGCTTCATCTGAAGTCTTTGCGAGGGTTGGCGCCGTCTCTTCACAGGTGTTGGGTCATCTGAAGTCTTCATAGTAGACTGGATCCAAACTGGAGCTGACACACTCTCTAGTTACCCCAGGATGGGCATCCCAAGATAAAACAGAGAAGGAAATAGAAAATAACCTTTGAGCCCCAAACATTATCAGGAAGGCTATTCCAGAGTTTAGGAGCCAAATGTGGAAACGCTCTCCCTCCTTTAGTGGACTTTATTCTATATTCTAGGTACTATCAGAAGCCAAGAGTTGGGTGACCTTAAAGAGTGTGATAGATTGTAAGGCGATAGAAGATTAGTTAAATACACAAATAAAAACCATTTAAGCATAGTTCACACAACATGATTTTAAGCCCGATTTAAGCCCGATTTGCAAGTCGTTGAGCTCGCCGACAGGTCAGGGTGTTATCGCGTGCAAAACGCGGGGGATTAGCGGGCGATGAACCCTCGGCAATCTGTTAGTATGAAAGAGCCAACAACGCATCAAAGACGCTCGCAGACGCCTCGCAGACGCGTCGCCGAGCCTAGAAAAATATCTAGCATGCTAGATATCCAGAGCTGTCGCACGATCTCACTGATGTCATGAACAACAGCCAATCAGAGCAAGGCATGGGTTGAGGTCACCGGGTAAATAAACGATTTTTGCCGTCAGCCAAACATAAACATGCAGCTACATCTCCAATATAAACATGCTGTACTCACCTCCAACTCTCTCTGTAGCACAGACAATCCCTGCTGTTCTCGTATGCGGATCCACTCGCCCATACTCTCTTATTTATTTATTTATTTTTATTTTTTTGTCAGAGCAAATCATCGCGCAAACAGTTTGCAGCACTAGTTGCTGTCTGACGTCCATATTCGCGGCCGTGTTTGTGTTCTTCTTCGGTGCGCGTGCGGTTTCGCCTCATTTCCGGTTCGCGTGATTTTTCGTGACAAAACGTGGTTTGTAGACGAGATAGAATCGTTGGGTGACAGAGTTGTTGTCAACTCGTGTAGTGCGTTACCTCCTGTTGCGGATCAATCACGTTGTGTCGTGTGGTGTGAACAGCTCAACAACTTGAACACTCCTGATTTCACAGAGAGCAAGTCATGTAGTGTGAACCGCACAGTTCAGCCCGACGTTTAAAATCATGTAGTGTGAACTAGGCATTAGGGCCTTATAGGTCAGTAACAATACATTGTAATTGATACGGAACTTAATAAGTAACCAGTTGAGATAATAAAATTGATGTTATATGATCATATTTTCTTGACCTAGTAAGAACAAACTGTAGCTTGTTTATTGAGTATGCAGGACAACCAGCTAGTAATGCATTACAGTAATCTAGTCTTGAGGTCATGAATGCATGAACTACTGTAAGTTTTCTGCATCAGAAACAGAAAGCATATTCTGGAGATTTGAATGATTCCTTTCATGCATGTAAACAGGCCTTTTTGTACTCAGAAGAAAATGCTACTGTGATTATGTTGACCCCTAGATGCTTTCCAGAGGTGTGTAATGAAAATCACAATTGCAGTTTTTTCATGGGAAAGAAATTGTCCTTGCCTCTCTTCGTCTCAGTTTTGTCCTGCAGCGTTCGGCAAACGTCTCTCCTCAAACACCAGTTATTCCCATGCCTGTCCCTTTCCATCATCTCTTCATCCTCCTCTCCACAGGCTTTGCTTTATCTGTGTGTCTCCTCGAGTTCCCTGGGAAAGATGTATTGATAATTTCCTGCAAAAATATGATTCCAGTTTATTCTACAGAGAAAAATTCAATAGCGCAGCCTCCAATTGGATTGTGTTTTTCAGTGGAGTGGAGAACAATAGAGAGAGAGAAGAGGCCTGGCCCCAGACATTCTACATGAGATTATTGTTAAACAGAGACCTGATAGAATTACAGGGGTACAATAGATGATAATTGCATCACAACATGATTTCTCTTTGCCGTACAACAGCGCATATTCATCTACCTTATCCACCCGCTGATGTGGCGTGAGGCAGGCGAGGCTGGGCCAGGAGGAAGGTGAAGACAGCGAGGCCATGAGATGAAGTTATAGAGAGACGGGTCGAGAGAAAGGAAGAATATAGCTCAGCTAGTGCAGACGTGAAACACTACGACAAGGGGCAGTTATTGTTAAAGTTGAAATTACAATAATTTAATGTAATTAGTAATGGGATATTTGAGTAAAATCTTATTTCACAATATGAGTAATTTTAGATTAATTTTAGTTATAAAATAGATTTTTTGTAATTTCACAATTATTGATACCAATTTCGATTTTTCAGCAAAAACTAATTCTGGGTTAACTAAAGAGTCCTCAAACAGTTACTAAAGACTATTATAATACAATAAGAATAAAACATATGCATATAGCACATTGTATATTGCAACGATCGGTGATCTAGCTGATTTGAGGGGCTTTAGCACCAGAAGAATGTTTTCATAATATTTATTGGGGTTGCACGATATTACAAAAAACTGACATTGCGATATATTTTCTTCGATATATATTGCAATAATAAAACAATTTCACCAGATGACTTGAATAGCTCTGTTTGAAAAGAATGATCATTTTAGAATGACTGGGGTGATTTTGTAGGGAATTGAATCTGAACCCACTTAAGCTGGACTATGACTCTATTTTCTTCTAGATCTGCTGTACAGCAGAAAAAATCTTTGTTGCATTATTTTCCTGTTACCACTGTAAAGCTGCTCTGAAACAATCTGTATCGTTAAAAGCGCTACATAAATAAAGGTGACTTGCCTTGGTTTGACCTGACTTACTGTAGTTCTACACTAAATGTGAGCATTTACTTATCTCACTGGCACAAAAGAGATTCATATTTCTCAAAATGAATAAAACAGAAAAAGTCAAACTCAGAATATTATGCATACCTGCAAGAATGAAATGTTACTTAACACAAATATATCTCAATTTATTAACTAATTTCTTTGTTGCTGACCTTCAGTGAATTAATCAACGACATTAATATGCTAAAATTACTTTAGATTAATATCACATTTGTGTTTCATTTATTTGTTTTTATTGCTGAAGTAAGAGTGTTGAACTTAGTTCTTCTGCGGTCCAGAATGGCAGCACAGCTGAAAGGTTTGTTTGAGCGGCGCCCTCTACTGTACAGGAGGGGATCTACATTTCCTTCACCCTGAGGCTTATTCATTTCACTTCTGAAAGGGCCTTTACTTTTGCCAAAAATATAACTTTTTTATTATTAGAAAAAACAAGCAGGTCCAGACCAGGTGAGAAAGTGTAAAGCCAAAGTAACTTGACACATTACTTTACATAAAAAAGTAACTACGTAATGCATTAGTAGTAGAAGTTTAGTTACTTTTAAAAGTAACTTTGGTTACACTTTATTTTAAGGTGTCCTTGTTACAGTGTAATTATATATTTAAGTACTGAGTAATATTAAGCAACTACATGTACTTGTTATAGGGTTAGGGTAGGATTAGGATTTGGTTGAGGGTTAGTTGCATGTAATTATGCATAATATACTGTTATTATTATTGTAAGTACAAGTAACATATGTAACAAGGACACTTTAAAAATAAAGTGTTACCGTAACTTTCCTCAACAGTGAATATAAACTATATTATCGCCCAGCTGTAATATGCTGCTGTATTAAAGCTGCTAATATGACTATCAGGCATTGAGATATTTTATAAGGATAAGTTATAAACATTAACATCATGCTTTTCTGTTTTAAAACAATGTGTATTGTGTAAAGCGCTATACAAATAAATCTGACTTGATTACTTGATTTCCTGTAGTCTATTTTTATATGGTATATGTTGACTGAATAGTCACTTACTAAACGTGATGCAGTTACACACAAACACAAACTCTCCTAACTGAACAACAAACATATGGACAGTAGTTCGAGTAACTGGATTGTCCAGCAGTCGTCACTGGGGGAGGAGGGTTCCAGTAGAAGGACCTGCGGTGAAAGATCGCCTCTTTTACAAGGAGCGACAAAGAGAAAGAAAAATCACAAAAGCGCCCAACTCGGATCCTCTAAAAGTATAGGGGCACTCCGCCTGACTGGCTGCTCGGCACGGTGCGGGTGTGTGTGTTTGTGTGTGTGTGTGTGTGTGTGTAGTGGGCCAGAGGGGTTAAGTAGGATGGAAGGCACCCATACTTCAGATTGGCAGCAAGCTGCCGCAAGGCTAATCTAATCAAGGGCCTCGCAATTCAATTAGAGGATCTCAGGGGCCCCAGCACCAGCTTGCCAAACGCTCAGCTCTCATGTGACTCTCTGACTCTCTGACGCCCTCCTCCTCCTCCATCAGCCCTGCCCAGTGCCACCCAGCTGCGCTAGATGAATCTAGATGAAATATGAAATATGAAAATCTCCAATAATGTATGTGCGCTGTGAGGGATGGGGGAAGCGTTGGCTGGTGGAGGGTAATTCTCCCCTCAGGAGAGGAAGAGTCATCTCACCGGCAGAGAGACTGAGTGCGCCTGCTTATGTTGCAGAAATATATACGCTCGTGCACACACACACACACATGTTGACTGTATCATCATTCCCGCCAGCAGCGCAACTCATTCTTCACCAGACAACTCCATCTATTGCTCTCTGTTGCAACATCCACCTGAAATGGATGAGCCTCGGTTTAAAGCACACACACACACACACATACACACACTGAAAGAACTCGTAGTTTGAGGCGAGTTGAAGTCGTTGGCGGAGACAGACTGGGAGAGAGTGAATGATGGGCAGTTCATGAAACGAACTGTGATTCTTTAGTAGAATACGGTGGCTGGGAGGAGGCGAGCGGGGGGGCGGATGCTCTTAGACAAATTACACCTCATTATATCCTGGCTCTCACCGGCACATCATGTCACGAGGAATCTTTTTTATTTGCACAAATTTGCCTGGAATTCCTCTTCGTTTTCCCGCCGTCCATTATCAAACAGGGCAATTTGATTACACTGTGATTATTCTCTTGCTTGCGGACACTCCCACAGGCCGAGGCCTCTCTCTCTCTCTCTCTCTCTCTCTCTCTTTCCCGTCTGTCTTGCATTTCATATCCCAGAAGTGATATATCTGGCAAAGATGCTCGACCAGTATATAGCCTATGAATTCTTTCATGAATTAATTCTGCTATCAAAATAGAAGGAGAATCAGAATTTTAGCATCAAATTTTTTGCTATGGTACAATTGACAAGTTATTAATATGATTATTGTACATCAGTTACATTAGACGACCATGCAACTCTTTAAAATTAGATTTTGTCAGTAATTACCTAATTACAGTTTTTCCTCTGGAGTTCATGCAATCCACACACAGGTTCTTTATTGGAAGAACCTTTAACATCTATGCAACCTTTTCATTGCACAAAGGGTGCTTTAGATTATTAAAATGTTCCCTTTCGAGGGAACTCGCGCTGCGTCGATGGTGCTTTGGGAACGCCCCTGCATGATTGCGTCTGAAGCACTCATGTCAACTATTCCATGGGCGAGAGTGAGAGTCACAGGCGATTGACGTTACGCCCAGGAAAGGATAAAAGCACATCCGGTCTGACCGGCGTTAGCTTCTGTGCCTCAGCAAGCTCTCTATGTTGAAACTGTTTGTCTTATTTTCTGTTGTATTGTCTGTTACATGAGTATACCAGTTTGTCAAAAGAAACGTACAAGTTGTGTGCTTCTCCCTGCCGCGCTATTTAACGGCTTGTGTGTGATGTATTTGGGAGTGGAGCATCCTCTTTCAGCCTTCTACGGGACTGACTGCCAGCATTGTGAGAGGCTGCCGCTTCGCACGCTCCGCTAGACTAAAATAAGGGGGACGAGGATTCGCCACTCCTTTCCCCAGCGTATGAGGGGCTGGTGGAGGCGATCATTTGTGCCGTGGCTAAACTTAATATTGACTGGCCAGCCGAGAAACAGGGCGCTCATCCTAAAAGCAAGCTAGATTAGCGCTTCCTTTCACCTAATGTTTCACCTCCATCACGGGGCCTTCCATTTTTTCCTGATCTGCACAGTGAGCTATCCAGATCATGGAACAAGCCATATTTGTCCCATTTATTCAGCCCACAAGCACATGTGTATTCTGAGATAAGGGGGTTGAAAGAATATGGCTATGTTGCGATGCCCAGGGCAGAACAAACATCAGCCACTATCTAAGCTGGCGCACCAGATCCTCCTGTGGTCCCTAGGGAAGATGCTCTCCCTGAGGACAGTGTATATCCCAGGGTACCAAAATATAGGAGCAGACATCCTGCCGAGGCAGGGGGTGAGGCCCGGGAATTGGAGACTCCACACCGAGGTGGTGGAGCATATATGGGAAGTTTATGGCAAAGCGGAAGTGGATCTGTTTAAGTCTCACTTGGGTTCTCCCTCACACATCCAACCCTCCTGAATTTGGTTTGCGGACCTGATATCACTCCTCAATGTCACAGAGAGACCCTCTGTGTCAGGCGGGGTCACAGTCTTTCACCTCCGTCCAGAAATATGGAACTTGTGGGTTTGGCCTCTGAGGGGGCTCAACTGAGGTTGTAGAGACCATTCTTCATTCCAGAGCTCCAGCACGAGGAAACTATATGCTTTGAAGTGGAAGATTTTTACTTAGAATGAGCGTCAATGGGATCCAGTTAACTGCCATGTTGGTTCAGTGCTTGAATTCTTGCAGGATCGCTTTTCAGCAGGGTTATCTCCCTCTACCCTAAAGGTTTACGTGGTGGCCATTACGGTCTACCATGCCCCGGGGGGTAATGCATCTCTGGGGAGAGACCCCCTAATTATTTGTTTCCTTCGTGGTACACTCAGGCTGAGGACTGCAACTCGAACCAGGGTTCCTGCCTGGGACCTGGCTATAGTTCTAGAGGGTCTGTCTGTGGCTCCCTTTGAGCCCCTTGATACGGTTTAAGAAAAGTTTCTAACTTACAAAACCATCTTCCTTCTGGCCATTTCGTCTCTAAAAAGAGTTGGAGACCTTCAGGCCCTTTGAGTCTCTTCCACCTGCCTTAAATTCGCACCGGGGATGGTCAAGGCATTTCTATATGCTAAACCGGGCTACGTCCTTGAAGTGCCGACCAATATTCCGAGGCCTATCGTGTTGCAAGCTTTGTGTCCTCCTCCTTTTATAAATCCGGACCAGAAAAAGCTGAATCTCCTCTGTCCAGTGCGAGCATTTCCACAGAGCTGCCCTGTGGAGCAAATTGGATCAGCTATTCATCTGTTTTGGGTCACCTAAGACAGGTCCTACAGCTTCTAAACAGTCAATCAGCAAGTGGATAGTTGATAGTGGAATTGGCTATTTCTCTTGACTATAAGGTCTCTGGCCAGCCGTCATCCTTCGCTGTCAGAGCTCATTCTAATAGGAGTATGGTGGCCTCTAAAGCCTTAATTTTTGGAGTTTTCCATACAAGAGGTTTGTGATGCGGCAGGCTGGTCGTCTCCGCTCCGCCTGGACCTGGATGCTGCCCCAGGGTCTCAGGTGCTTATGACTTTGTTGCCAGAGTTTCTCATACAGGCAATTGAAAGTACGGCATCTGGATATTGTCGTTCCCAAAGCATCATCGACGCACCACGAGTTCCCTCGAAAGAGAACATCTCTGGTTACGACTATAACCCTAGTTCCCTGAGAAGGGAACGAGATGCTGCCTCCCTTTGCCATACTTCCTGCACCCCTGTAATCGACTTGCTTTTGCTACTGTGAAGCTAATGCCGGTCAGACCGGATGTGCTTTTATCCTTTCCTGGATGTGACGTCAATCCTCCCGTGACATTTATTCTCGCCATTGGACTAGCTGACATACATGCTTCAGATGCAATCATGCGGGCCATTCCCAAAGTGCCATCGACGCAGCGTCTCGTTCCCTTCTCAGGGAACTAGGGTTAGTCGTAACCAGAGACGTTCTTCATACTATGAGAAAATCGTTCTTTAAAAACTGATAGGTTCTTTGGGGAACCCAAAAGGATTCTATGGCATCGCTTTATTTTGGAATTTTTATTTTATGGGCACATTCATTTATTTACATGTCTTTTGTGTGTGTGTGTGTGTGTGTGTGTGTGTGTGTGTGTGTGTGTGTGTGTGTGTGTGTGTGTGTGTGTGTGTGTGTGTGTGTGTGTGTGTGTGTGTGTGTGTGTTTGTTTGTGTGTATGTGTGTGTGTGTGTTGACTCTATAGTGTATGTAAACATTGCATCAAGCTGGAGATGGATGCCATAGCAACAGTGGAATTTTTTTGCATCAATCCCATATGAATCGAATGGACAGCTTAAGAAATCCTAACCATGACAGAATCAAATCTTGGAGAACAGCTGAAAGGGATTCCTATGGCTAAATTATGACTTCAATTGAGCAATTAAAACCCAAGTTGGAATTGAATTAACAAGATCCTGTGGCTCTAAATATGGCTTCCCACCCTTGCTCTAATCACAAATACATGGAGACGTCCTCAACCAGCCTCACTCCAACCTGTTAACTGCCCTGCCTTTTCTGATTTGAACAGTATTGGGGCAAAAAAAGTTTTTGTGAGATAAAATTTTAATATTGAACTTTATTATAAAATAATTTCATCCAACAGGGATGTAAAAGATGTTAAAATAACGTAGTGAAATGATGTAGTAAAATAAATCAAACACCAGCAAGATGTTTTCTCAACACATGTTAGGCTCAAGAGCCCCTTCATCAACAACCAACCACTGTAACAATACAAAAACAAAACATTTCCTAAAAAATAAAAATCACTGCGCTAGAATACAAGTGGCCCATAATGCAAGATTATATCACATGGTAAATATTCTCCACACACTGTTCTGATGTAAACATGCATACAGTCAAACCAAAATTTGTTCAGACACCTTCATCATTTCTCACATTATCACAGTTTATTTGCTCCGTCTTTCTGTTAGACTCTCACACATGAATTATGTTGAATATCTGTCAGCTGTTAAATTTAACTACACAATTAGATATTACCAGTTTAGCTCAACCAGTTACCAAGCAATGCTTCATGTTCAGTCTGTGCTGTAAAAATTACAAAAATTAGTAAAATTAGTTATTAAGGAAAAAACACTTCAGCAAAACATGATCAGCTCAAAATGTTGGTATCATTTTAAACCCAAATGTTAAATTTTTTTACTGGTAGTCTATTGACAATTTTTGGGTCTAATATGTCACAGTTTACTTTATTCTGCTCTCCTCCCTAAATTAACTATAGTGTCCTGCACACACTAGTAAAAAATAAAAAAAATGATATCTGGTGTCTGAATAATTTTTGGTTTGACTGTATGTCTCTTTAAATAATCTTTGTAAATGTAAGTATTCAAGTATGTCCCTTTCTAACAAAATACTGCAGAGCTTTGAAAGAAAAACAGGAGCGAGAGCATGAAAACCCGAGAAACCCGCTGAGAATCCCATCATGAGCGATCATCCCTCTCTTTCTCTCCGTCTCTCTCCATCCCTCTCTTTCTCTCCGTCTCTCTCCATCCCTCTCTTTCTGTCCGTCTCTCTCCATCCCTCTCTTTCTCTCCGTCTCTCTCCATCCCTCTCTTTCTCTCCGTCTCTCTCCATCCCTCTCTTTCTGTCCGTCTCTCTCCATCCCTCTCTTTCTGTCCGTCTCTCTCCATCCCTCTCTTTCTGTCCGTCTCTCTCCATCCCTCTCTTTCTGTCCGTCTCTCTCCATCCCTCTCTTTCTCTCCGTCTCTCTCCATCCCTCTCTTTCTCTCCGTCTCTCTGCATCCCTCTCTTTCTGTCCGTCTCTCTCCATCCCTCTCTTCTCTCAGTCTCTCTCCATCCCTCTCTTCTCTCCGTCTCTCTCATCCCTCTCTTTCTCTCTGTCTCTCTCCATCCCTCTCTTTCTCTCTGTCTCTCTCCATCCCTCTCTTCTCTCAGTCTCTCTCCATCCCTCTCTTCTCTCCGTCTCTCTCCATCCCTCTCTTTCTGTCCATCTCTCTCCATCCCTCTCTTCTCTCAGTCTCTCTCCATCCCTCTCTTCTCTCCGTCTCTCTCATCCCTCTCTTCTCTCCGTCTCTCTCATCCCTCTCTTTCTCTCTGTCTCTCTCCATCCCTCTCTTTCTGTCCATCTCTCTCCATCCCTCTCTTCTCTCAGTCTCTCTTCATCCCTCTCTTTCTGTCCGTCTCTCTCCATCCCTCTCTTCTCTCAGTCTCTCTTCATCCCTCTCTTTCTGTCCGTCTCTCTCCATCCCTCTCTTCTCTCAGTCTCTCTCCATCCCTCTCTTCTCTCCGTCTCTCTCATCCCTCTCTTCTCTCCGTCACTCTCATCCCTCTCTTTCTCTCTGTCTCTCTCCATCCCTCTCTTTCTGTCCATCTCTCTCCATCCCTCTCTTCTCTCAGTCTTTCTCCATCCCTCTCTTTCTGTCCATCTCTCTCCATCCCTCTCTTTCTCTCTGTCTCTCTCCATCCCTCTCTTTCTGTCCATCTCTCTTCATCCCTCTCTTCTCTCAATCTTTCTCCATCCCTCTCTTCTCTCAGTCTTTCTCCATCCCTCTCTTTCTCTATGTCTCCCTCCATCCCTCTCTTCTCTCAGTCTCTCTCCATCCCTCTTTTCTCTCTGTCTCTCTTCATCCCTCTCTTCTCTCAGTCTCTCTTCATCCCTCTCTTCCTCCCTCTCCTTCTGTCCATCTCTCTCCATCCCTCTCTTTCTCTCTGTCTCTCTCCATCCCTCTCTTTCTGTCCATCTCTATACATCCCTCTTTTTCTCTCCGTCTCTCTTCATCCGTCTCTTCATCCCTCTCTTTCTCTCCATCTCTCTCCATCCCTCTCTTCTCTCGGTCTCTTTTCATCCCTCTCTTTCTCTCCATGTCTCTCCATCCCTCTCTTCTCTCAGTCTCTCTCCATCCCTCTCTTCTCTCAGTCTCTCTCCATCCCTCTATTCTCTCAGTCTCTCTTCATCCCTCTCATTCTCTCAGTCTCTCTTCATCCCTCTCATTCTCTCCATCTCTCTCCATCCCTCTCTTTTCTCAGTCTTTCTCCATCCCTCTATTCTCTCAGTCTCTCTTCATCCCTCTCATTCTCTCCATCTCTCTCCATCCCTCTCTTCTCTCAGTCTTTCTCCATCCATCTCTTCTCTCAGCCTCTCTCCATCCCTCTATTCTCTCTGTCTCTCTCCATCCCTCTATTCTCTCTGTTTCTCTTCATCCCTCTATTCTCTCCATCTCTCTCCATCCCTCTCTTCTCTCTGTCTCTCTCCATCCCTCTCTTCTCTCAGTGTTTCTTCATCCCTCTCTTCTCTCAGTCTCTCTTCATCCCTCTTATTCTCTCCATCTCTCTCCATCCCTCTCTTCTCTCAGTCTTTCTCCATCCATCTCTTCTCTCTGTCTCTCTCCATCCCTCTCTTCTCTCAGTCTTTCTTCATCCCTCTCTTCTCTCAGTCTCTCTTCATCCCTCTCATTCTCTCCATCTCTCTCCATCCCTCTCTTCTCTCCGTGTCTCTTCATCCCTCTCTTTCTCTGTCTCTCGTCATCCCTCTCTTCTCTCAGTCTCTTCTCCATCCCTCTTTTTCTCTCTGTGTCTCTCCATCCCTATCTTCTCTCAGTCTCTCTTTCTCTCCGTGTCTATTCATCCCTCTCTTCTCTCAGTCTCTCTTCATCCCTCTTTTCTCTCATTCTCTTCTCCATCCCTCTCTTTCTCTCATTCTCTTCTCCATCCCTCTCATTCTCTCCATCTCTCTTCATCCCTCTCTTCTCTTAGTCTCTCTTCATTCCTCTCTTCTCTCCGTGTCTCTTCATCCCTCTCTTCTCTCAGTCTCTCTTCATCCCTCTCTTCTCTTATTCTCTTCATCCCTCTCTTTCTCTCCATCTCTCTTCATCCCTCTCTTTCTCTCTGTCTCTTCATCCCTCTCTTCTCTCAGTCTCTCTTCATCCCTCTCTTTCTCTCCGTGTCTCTTCATCCCTCTCTTCTCTCAGTCTCTCTCCATCCCTCTCTTCTCTCCGTGTCTCTTCATCCCTCTCTTCTCTCAGTCTCTCTCCATCCCTCTCTTCTCTCCGTGTCTCTTCATCCCTCTCTTCTCTCAGTCTCTCTTCATCCCTCTCTTCTCTTATTCTCTTCATTCCTCTCTTTCTCTCCATCTCTCTTCATCCCTCTCTTCTCTCAGTCTCTCTCCATCCCTCTCTTTCTCTCTGTCCCTTCATCCCTCTCTTCTCTCAGTCTCTCTTCATCCCTCTCTTTCTCTCCGTGTCTCTTCATCCCTCTCTTCTCTCAGTCTCTCTCCATCCCTCTCTTCTCTCTGTGTCTCTTCATCCCTCTCTTTCTCTCCGTGTCTCTTCATCCCTCTCTTCTCTCAGTCTCTCTCCATCCCTCTCTTCTCTCCGTGTTTCTTCATCCCTCTCTTCTCTCCAGGAACGAGGCAGTTCTGCAGGAGATCTTGTCTGTGGTCTTGGCTGGATGAAAGGCAGTCCTGCAGGGATTCGGGACGACTAAGTGTGTGTGTGTGTGTGTGTGTGTGTGTGTGTGTGTCCGTGTGTGAATGACGAGGTGCGGAAGAGCAGAGGACATGGTGAGTAGAGCGTGTGATGGATCCTGACGGATGAGTATTCCTCTGTCCTGCATATACATTTCTCCCTCTATCAGCGGCACTGGACATTTATATATTGATATTTTATTGAATAGCAAAACAAAGCTGAATGAAACAATGACAACTGAAATGTCCCAATAGAAATGTCCAATATTGTTCTCTGTTGTTTCATTATTCCACAGGTTGGTTGCAGTTCTATAATTTGTGCAATAATGTGAGTTATAATGTGCTGGCGATGGTTTCTATAACACATTCATCTATAACCTTCAGCTGTGTGTTAGATCAGAGTCCATGTCTATATTTATAAATCTCCTTTAGTTCACCCTTCCGTTGGCCGTGTGTCCTGCTTTCTTCTCCTCTTTCAGTGTTTCTCAGCAGGGGTGAGCTGTCTCTCTCTCTCTCTCTCTCTCTCTCTCTCTCTCTCTCTCTCTGCTGCT